>NC_058130.1:137165446-137275101 GCF_016433145.1 Gracilinanus agilis | reverse complement strand
AGATAGATAGATAGATAGATAGATAGATAGATAGATAGATAGATAGATAGATAGACAGATAGATATTAGGGGGCCAATCTGTTGAGATAAACATGAGAGGGGCCTATTGATCTATTTTAAAGCTCTAATAATTCAAGGCTTTAAAGCCATGAAAATCTATACATTTTATCTATCTGATTGTTAATTTATCTATCTTTGGGACATATAACTCTAATCAAAATTGAGTTTAAAGAAGAGAGTAAACAGGACTGAGCTTGGGAAATTTTCTAATACTTTTATGAGTTCCAAATTACTCCTCAAAATAAAGACTCATCTTTTGACAACACATTTACCTTCCCATGGGCTCACTGTTTTAAATCTTTCCTCTCTTCTTGATCTTCTACACAGCTGTCAGTGGTATTCCTAGTGCTAGAGTTTGATCATGCTACTCCCTTACTCGAAACATTGTAGTGGTTCCCTATTGCATCTAGGATAAAGTACAGATTTCTGTTTGGCATTTAAATCCCTTCACAATTAACCTCCAGGCTCTCCTTCCTCACATTACACATTGTTCCTCTTTATACACTCTGTGCTCCAGTCAAACTAGCCTGCTTGCTCTTCCTTCTGCGAGTCATTGCATCTCTCATTTATTTGCCTTTGCACAGGTATCCCCCAAAGCTGGAACACACTTCCCCCTCATTTCTACTTAAAAGAATTCCTCGTTTCTCTCAAAATTAAGATCAAAGTCACCTCCAACATGAGGACTTTCCTGATTCTCCTTGTTGCCAGTGCCTCTTCCTACAAAAATTATCTTATACCTACCATGTACATAATTTATATATGTGTATATTGTTTCTGCCTAAAGAATATAAGCTCCTTTTTTCATTTTTTTCATTATTCATTTATTAAGAATATAAGCTCCTTGAGGATGGCAATTGCTTCACTCTGGCCTTTGTACTCCTGGCAGCAAGTGCAGTGCCTGACAGATGGTAAGCCTTTAAATGCTTGCTAATTGACTGGTGTCATAGTTACACATTTTGGAGCACCATAATCTCTGAAGAATCAAATTTACAGAATCCCTAAAGAGCAACAGAGAGGTGAATAGTGGGCTTAAATATTCTGATGTATATTACCAATATTGAATTGAGTAAAAGGAGGAAACTGATGCCAAAAGACATGAGGGGAGTTCATCTATAGTTGGACAACTTTGTGCCAGCTTGGAGACAAGATCATAGGTCTTCTGTCTCCCAATTTAGGGCTTTCCTTCTCTCAATTAGGGAAGCCTGAATTTTCAGGGTTCTAAAATAGACCACTAGGCCCTTCCCATATTTATCTTAGCAGGTTGGCCTCCTAATTACTATTTGAAAACCTTAATTACCAGCTGAGGTCCTCCAAAGCCAAGTAGGAATACTAAAATACTCTAAAATGTTTTTCTTTTCTTGAAAAGTTCCCATATACAAAAGGAGGGATTGGTGAAAGGTATGTGAGCATGGGCCAGGGAGCCCCTCCTGAACTGTGACCAAGGTGGAGAAAGCTTTGGTTGCACTAACAGTTTTTCTACACGTAAGCTTCAAGTCCTGCCTGAAAATAACTTTTCCCAATTCCACATAAAACCATAGTACTTTTTATGAAGGTCTTTAAGCTCTTCCAGATGGGACAATTGAATTACACTGGGCTAGGAGTCAGGAGATCTGGACTCTTGTCCTCATTTTTCCAAGTCCCTTCTCTAAACCTCATATGGAGTAGTGCAGCAGAATAAGGAGAGAAAAGGAGAAAGTACCATGGAAAGGGTACCAGACTAAGACCTAAGTGGCCTGGGTTTGAATCTTAGTTCCACCATTAAGCTATTGTGTAATTACACAAAACTCATTTCTAAGTGCCTCAGTTTATAAAATGAGGGATTTGGACAAGGTTCCCTCTAAAAAGCCTTTAAAGTCTAAGATTCTATGATACTGTGCTATATTCTAATACAAGTTATAGTTTACCCCAAAAAAGGCTATGCCATCCAAAGTATTCTCTTTATCATTTTTGACAAATGGGTAAACTGAGGCTTTGGGGATCTAAATAACTTGCAAAGTTCCTTTCAACAAATTGGTGATGAGCTTGCCACTAACCTACACCAAGCATGGTCCCTCCAGCTCCCAGGGTTTTTTACATCTGCTTCTGCCCCAACCTCAGATTCAGTCTAATGAGGGCACTCACTTCTTGGCCTTCATGGGGCCCCAAGTCTTAGAATCCTGCAGAATAAGTTGAGCAGGACTTATGCTAGAAGCCTAGAAACCAGGCCTGGGCTCCAAAGAGAAACCTATGGTTGTGCAGGAAGACTGGGCACAGGATGCTGACCCCAGATCCTTGGCCTTCAAAAAGCACAGCTTCAACCTCCCCATTCCCCATCACCATCCATCAACTGTTTCTGAGAGTGGAATGTGGGCAGAGACTCCTTTTCTTCTGTGTGAAAGGCCCCCAAGAAGCTGACTTAAATCTGCTTTACCAGCATTATCCTCAAGGAGCAAGAAACAGAGAGAACAGAGTTGGTTAGCCACAAACTCCTATGTGCCTGAGTGCTCCCTCCCCTGCCCCTGCTAAGGAGATATTGCTTGTCTCTAGAAAAGTTCTTGGAGTGATAGGGGTAAACAGGTTCTAGTGTGTACTCCTGAGACATTCTGTGCTGTAGGACCCTATGCAACTAGCTTCCTTACTCTCTCTGGGGCCTCAGTTTCCCCTTCTGTAAAGTAGAGGAAGGGTGAACTAGATAAGGTCTCTTCCAGTTCTAAAGTTCCTTCTCGTTTGAATTTAACTTGGGGAAGGAGTTCTGTCTGGGGAGGAGAGCGAAGGCAGGAAAAGGGAAGCTTGGTCTCACCCTTTCCCAGGGTTCAGTTTCACTGCCTTTAGCAGTGGGCTGACCAAGGGACCTAACTGTTCAAGCAGGTGCATAGGAAGATGCACTGTCAAGACAGTCACGGGACTCTGACCTAGTTGTGACTGTGGCTCCATTGGGAGCAAGGGGGTTAGCGGAGATGGTCCACTATTCAGAAGTGAGCAAATAAAAGAAAAGAAACTTTTTCTCCCCGGTGTTCCTCCCAGAAGGTCCACCGTAATTCCGGAGGGACTGGGATCAGTTGCGATGCTCAATAAAGAAGGCTCCTCTTGGAAGAACTTCGGACCTCTTCCAGCGCCCTGAGCCCCAGGGTCTCAGCACATCACAGGATCTCTGGGGGAAGAGGAGGGGTTACTTCTAGGAAGGCAGCATGGTGCACACCGAAGAATCCACATAGAGAAATGCACAACGGCACAACACACACAGGCACAACAGACTGACATGCACCCCAAATGGTCACAAGCACACCCCAGACGACCGTCTGTATCTTTGTGTAGTTCTTTAATGCATCTTACCTCCAGTATTCCGTTTGACATATAGAAACGTTCAATAGAAATTTCTCCCCCAAACCCATAGAAGCACAGCAAAAGACACAGGCGCACACACAGAGCCTGAGCTAGTGGTCTAATAGCACGGTTTTGAATACCAGAATACCCTGAAAACAGACACACACACACACACACACACACACACACACACACACACACACACACACACACTCTCCTGAGGAGCCGAGCTTCTTAGCCCAGGACTTTCCCTGTAGTTCCTCTGCCTTGGCGATCCTTTTGCTCCTAAGACTGGACCACGGGAGTGGCGAGAGGACCAATAGAACAGAAATAATCGAGAATTGCATTTGCAGATTAAAAGGGTATGGGGTAGGCGGAGAAGAGGAGGAGAGATACCGGAGAGGATGAGGAGGCGATAGGTAGAAAGCGCTAGAGGATGTATGGCGCGGAGCCAGGTCCAGCCCCCGCAGGCCATGGCGCAGAATGGGGAGCCTGGCTGGGTCCCGCATCCCGAGGAATCTCCAGTGCCTGGGTACAATCTCCCGGGTTTGACCTCTTGGGTTCCCCTTCCGCCTGATAACACTACGAGGAAGAGGACAGCGGGAAGACGTAACCCCTCAAGGTGTCTCCAAAAGTCGAAAGTCTCTACTCAGGTTCTCAAGCTTCTCCAGCTTTCCTTGTGGTTTATCCGCGGCAGTAGCGTGGGGAATTGGGAAAGGCAGAAGGGGTGGGGCCTAGATGCTTACATACCGTCTCTTGCATCCCATTACTCCTGTCCCTAGGATAAGCTTTGAGAATTCCTCCCTGTTGCCCAGAAATGAAGATAAGTGTGGGTCTTTGCCTTCGTCTTACGGCTTTCATTTCATCCCCTGGAGAACTAGGACAGGAGAAGTAGCGGATAGTGTTTACTTCTCTTAGTTTAGAGGGAGGGGAGCAAGTTGGAGTCCGAGAAAGGTAGCTTAACAATGTCATTCCTTTCACCCCGCCCCCACTCCCCAGTTAAGAATCCTGGTGATGGAAAAAAAAGAGAAGAAAAAGCCCTTTTCCCCCACTTCCTTCAAGGTCTAAGGGTCAGATACTGAGCCTTCCAGGGACCCTAGGTCTGATGAGAGGTGGAGCAGGACTTTATCACTTGATCGGACACCTTACATTCCCTCAGACTCTCTACCCCAGGGCCCTTGACTCTAGGGCCAGCAGTCACCTGCAAGGGATTCTTGAAGGGGAAACCTGGAGAGAGGAAGGGGGAGGGGAAGGAAGGGGCCAAAGAGAAAAGACAGATGGGAATGGGAAGAGGAAGAGACAGAAGAGAGATTGGGAGAGAGAAGAGTCAAGGATAGACAAGAAGGCAGGAAGAGTAGGGAAGAAAGCTACACCCCGAGTCAGGGAAGAAGAAGGGATAGACTAAGACCGCAAAGACTGGTGGAGAGGAAGGGGAGAGAGAAGACATACAGAGAGACAAAGAGGGAGAAGGGAGAGGGGAGAATGAGAAAAAAGAGAGAGAGAGAGAGAAAGCAGGAACCGGTATAGAGAAAAGCTAGGGACTGAGGAAGGCGAGAGAGACACCCCGTTGACGGGGTCACCTGGGCTCCATCGCCGCCCTACCTCCGCTCTCCGCGCCGCGTACCCCACTCCACTCCCTCCCGGCTTCGCCGGGCTCCCAGCCCCTCCTCCTTGCCTCCTCCCTCGGTCCCTCCTCCGACTGGTAAAGCCGAAGTTTCCTGTGCTGGGCTGGGCTGTGCGGCGCGGAGCAGAGCGGAGCGGGGAGGCTCCGGGGCTGGATAATGAAGCTCCACAGCATCCCGGCCCCTCACACCTCTGCCTGACCACCGGGTTCTCGCCCTAGCTTGACTTCCCAGAAACCAGACCCCGGGTCCCGAGGCTGTGCGTGCGCCTGCTTCGGGAATTGGGAGGCGGGGGGAGGGCGCATCTCTCTGGGAGGCGGAGAAGGTGGGGGCAGGACTGAGCCAGCCTGAGGCAGAGACAGAGACACAGAGACACAGAGAGACAGGGACCTCGAGGGAGAGCTAGCGAAGGAGACGCGAAGCGCGCGACACCGCGCCGTCAGTCCGGGGTTCTCCTAGTGGCTGGTGGATTTACAAAGCTGGAGTCCGGGCGGGCGCCGTCCTGGCTTCCCGGGAAGTGTCTCCGTGCCCTGGTGCGCGGTGAACTGGACGTCACGGCTATGCTCGTGGGGAGCCATCTGGTCGCCGGACCCAGGTGAGGCCTCGAAAGAGCCACTCGGGCACTTAGTCCCGGGGCCCGGGACGCAAAACCTTGCAGCTCGACCCCCCGCCTGCCCCGCACTTTCTGCCTCCCTGGACCCCTTTCCAACTTCCCCGAATCCAGTATACAACTCCTGGGAGGTGGGGGTGCCTCCTTTCTCCAGAATTCCCCTCCTCCCTCAGCTTTCCAGCGCCCCCAACCTGCAGGGGCAGTGGGTTAGGGGACGGCGAGTGCCCAATTCCCAGCATGGCCTGGTGGGGTTGGGACCTGGGGAATGGGAACAGAGGGAGGGAGGAAGAAGGTGCTAGGGTACTAAGGGAGGTGGGGGCGGGGGGGGGGTCTAAGAGAGCATTTGCTTTATTTAATACGAAAGACAAAGGCTCTGAGGCGGCCGCGGGAGGGGGGCGGCGGCGTGGCACACGCTCCCAGCCCCCGGCTCCTGCCGGCCGGGCCGGCTCTCTGCTCTGGCGGAGTCTCTATGTGAGGAGAAGTCGGGGAAGAGGTGGGAGGTAGTGGGGCGCTGGACGTCCTTAGACTCCATTTCTGCCACCGCTGCCCGGCCCCTAGTTTGTCCTCGGCACTTAGGAATCCCCCCACCCCCACCCACAACCTCAGTCCCTCTCCCCTTTGTCCCTCTCTCCCTGCCCTCCCCCAGTCCCGGCTGCCTGGGGCGGGGCCGGCCGGGGGCGGTAGGGGGAGGGGGTAGAGGTGCCGGGCCCCCCGGTCAGCACTGCCTTTGTCGTCCCCCTCCCCCTTCCCTCCCCGCAGGTGCCGCCCGCGATCATGACTGATGGCGAGAGAAGACAGCCCTTGCAGCCGCTGGCTAGCGACGAGGTCCGGGTGCCCATCGCGTCGGTCCAGGCAGCCCAGCCTGGGGAGGAAGAGGAGGAGGATGCGGCCAGCGGCAGCAAGTCTCTCCAGGGCAGCGTGGCCTCGGGGGCGTCCTCTGCCCGGGAACGGGAGCTGGAGCGTGAGCGCGCGCCGGAGCCAGCGCCGGAACCGGAGCAGGAGCCGGAGCCCGCGACCGAGACTGAGCAAGAGCCGGAGCCGGAGCTGGGCGCAGCAGACGAGGAACAAGTCCCCTACCCAGCTCTGGCCGCCACCGTCTTCTTCTGCCTCAAGCAGACTTCGCGGCCGCGGAGCTGGTGCCTCAGACTGGTCTGTAACCCATATCCTTTCCTTCTAGTCCTTATGCCCCCTTCGGGCTACTACTACAGAAAGAGGGGCGCACAGGGTTCGGGCTGCATGGCGCGAAGTGGCCACGACATCCAAGAGGGAAGGACGGGAGATGGGCTGCCCTGCCCTCCTTTGGGGAATGCTCCAGGGGCGTAGCTGACTCCCCGACCCTCCCTGCCCCTGCCCTGCCTGGCCACCAAGATTCCCTGTTCCTTCCAGGATTTCGCATTCCGGGAGGCACCGATGGGCTTTGGGAGGTGCCTGGGAACCGTTGCAGTTGTGTGCTTTTCGTTTGTATCAGAGAAGGTGACCATTGCCGGAGGAACCCACCTGCCAGGGGAGTTTGGGAAAATTTGGTGTTTCTGTATGATTGAGGTAGTCTTGGGCCATTTAGTTAGACTTTGCTGTTTCTCAGCCTCCCGTTGCTCTGCTTGAGTTGTTAGAGACCTTGAATCCCTGGAGTATGTTGGGGAAACCTGGTCCCTTGATGCCCCTCACTATGCAAAAGTGATGTGAGTGGCAGGGCATTTATAACTCCATTCCAAAGGCATAATGGCAGCGGTGATCTCCATAGTCTACAAAAAGAGTTAGACTATCCAAGTAGGAAAAGGAGAGTTTAGTAGCTGTGGTTTCTTTCCACTTCACACCTCTCTCTAATTAGGAAACTAGAGAAATGTGTGTTTTATTCTAGAGGGATGGGTGGAGGAAAGATAACGGTTCACCCGTGCTTGATCAGGAATCAATAGAATGGACTTCTTTAACACTTACTTGGATGTCTTCAAAGTCCTTAGAGAAGGAGGAGAAGAAAGAGCAAACCACACAACAGGAGTGGAAGGGGGTTGGGGGCGGTGGGAGAAGCATTTATTTTAAAGAGTACAAAGGGAGGCAGAACTCTCTCATAAACATGTAACCGGTTTCTAAGGGGAACTTGCCTGTTTCATTTTGCAGCAAGGATGGTTCTTTGGCAGATGGGTAGGATAGGCTGTAAACCTGTTGTGGTCCAAATTGAAAATGCTTAGGACTAATTCCTGATTCACAAGGGAGGGGAGGAAGACCCCTCATTTTCCTTTCCCATCTCCCTAGCTGATTTTCTCACTAACCAAAGAGAAATGTTCTTCTTTTTCAGTAGTTGTGACAAGTAGAAAATTGAATTTCAGAGAAAATGTGAAAAAGTGGTATGCGACAATAGAATTATTTGTCATTATGACCAGGGTATCTTAAGAAATCAAGCTTTCCAAAGCTCTGGCAAATTATTTGTTAATTATGGAGAGGGGGTGGGGACTGGGACTTTGTGAAGGCATAAAGATTGAACATCAGCCTGCCCCAGTGTATATGTTGTGGATTCCCTGGGCAGTGAGCAGCAGTTGCCAGGCTCAGTGGATATTGCCAGTATCAGTTCAGGCACCCCCACCCCCACTTTTGCAGCCTTGCATTTCTGAGGCCTGGGTTTATTCAGGCAGCTGTGCCATCGTGGTTGCTAGGGGCGTTGGACGTCGCTCAGTTTTTAGTTTGCACAGAGCTGGAGTGATTTGGTGTTAAGAGCCGAAAGGCAGGGGTGAAAAAACCATCCATGTTTTCCACACTAACTTTGCCTGTCAAAGTTAGGAAGACAAGAAGAAGTAAGGATGAGCAATGTTTGTTTACATTTTCCCCGACCTTGTACATTTTGCTGTATAAATATTAAATATAGATGAGGAATCTGAGCTCCAAAAAAAGTAATAAAAACTGATGTTTCTCTTTCCTAAAATCCAAACATTGGGTGAATTGGATTCCCCTGGACCCTTCTAAACCAGCTTATCAAGATTGAAGAGGATGAATTGTTAAGATGAGGGGGGAAGGGGCTACTATGTCATACTATGTAAGAAGGGCATAGGGGAGGGGTGTGTATGTGTGTGTGTGTGTGTGTGTGTGTGTGTGTGTGTGTGTGTGTAACACACCCTAAGGGATCAAGGTGTCTAGAGGCTCAAGTAAATTTGTGTAAAATTTAGCTTTCTGTGAATGAAACTTTGCAACCATTCCCTCTACCCCTGCCTGAGACACACATATAGACCCTCTTTGAGAGGAGATGCTTCCCCACCAGCCTTCTATGTCATTGGAAAGGAAAATGGTTCAAGTGACTATGTTTGAGAATTAAGGGATAAAAAAGTCTAGGTCCCTAAACCAGTAGATTAATGTAGAAGTTGGGATTAGTCCTTCAGTTGTTAGAATGAGATCAGGACCAACGTTTAATAAATGTCTCCTCCCCATTTTTTCTCATTTGAAGGTATTTGTGAAAAACTAACGTGATCATAGGACTAGCTTGTGTCCTGCAGTTTCTCTCTCTCGACAGTCCAAGTTTCTGGCAGTTCTTTTTGTATGTGTGGGTTTGTTTTGTTTGTTCAGTTACGTCAATCTTTGCATCTGAATTTTAGTTTTCTGAAAGCTAGCCAGAGGAAAAACATTGTTTGGGGACTGAGTTAGAGATTCTAGCTAGCTTTTTTTTTTTAATATAGGAAATTGAAATAATAGCAAAGGATAATTCCTTGTACTTAGGAGGGAGGAAAGGAAGGAAGAAATGAAGGAAGGAGAGGGAAAGAAGAAAAGAAAAGAGGAAGGAAGACAGGAGGGAAGGGAAGAAGGGAAAGAAGGAGGAAAAGGGGAAGAAAGAATCTAAAGAGAGAAGGAAGGGAAAGGGGGGAAGGAGGAAAGAAAGGAGGGAAAAGAAGAAAAGGAAGAAAGAAGAGAAAGAAGAAGGGTAGAGAAGAGCAGAAGAAAAGATAGATGAAGGGAGGAAGGAAGGAAGAAAGGATTAGTTTATTTCTAGAAATATCCAAATATCCACCTAAAGTTCACCATGTGAATTGTAGTCTGAATGGATTTCACTTTTCCCTCTATGTAAGGGGAAGAAACCATGGGGGTTTAAGGGAAGATAGAGTACCCAGCAAAGCATTTCTGCAGAAGGCAAGGAACCGCACTTTCCAAAGAGATGTTTGACTGTAAGGTTCTGGATAGGAATAGAATCAGGCATAGTGGCTGGGAAATGGTAGAAACAGATTTCCATCACTAGAGAAACAAAGTTCCACCTCTAGGTTTGAATTGAATACCAGAAAAAGATAATACTTCTATGGCCTATGACAAGGGTCAAAAACTGCCTTTGTCTTCTTAAAAAATCAGTAGGGATAACACAAAACCTCAGTCTAAACTCAGTCCCATGTTGAATTTACATATTAACTTTTTGATCATTTGGAATCAAAATGGGCATTAGCTTATCTGCAGGGTTTGAGAGTATGAACTCTCCATCTCCTCAAGTCAGTTATTTTAACCTCTTGTGTATTTTCAATTGTTGTGGCTCATTCTAGTACAAATCTTAAAGGAAAATTCTGATTTTTTTCCATCCTTCTGCAATCAACACTGCCCTAATTCTACATATCCCCTTCTCCTCCAATACAATCTTTACTCCTTCTTGAAACTCAAACTACTTCTGCTAGTTAGGGCTAACTTTGTGAGATCACTAAAACTGAAGAATTATTTTGTTTCCTACTATAAATCCTGGGTCTGCCTAACTGGAGAAATATCGTTTCCTTAAGAGTGAGTACAATTTTATTTTGGTTTTCGTATGCTCACCCAACTTGTAACACAGTTCCAGGCACATAACAGGCACCTAATACTCACTTATTGAATGAATGATCTTTTTTAATGGATATCAGCCATTCCAGATGGGGGCTCTGACCTCCAACAGATGAAAGTTCCAAGTATGAGGGTTTAAGTACAGAGGTTAAAGGGGAAAAAATCTAAAAAAAGCTATTGTGCATCTGACAGGTGTAAGGAAGATCAGCTTACTGAAAAGGACTCTAAATCAGATGGATCCTAATGTATAAAGAAAGAGATTCCCTTGTAAATTCTTGGTACAGGGAATGGCCATATGTACAGGCTTGGGAGTTTACACAAGAATGATTGTGAGTATAGTTCAGTTTTACTGATTTGTTGTAAGGGGTTCTGAAGTTAAACAAGATTTAGGGAAACTTTGATCCACTTTCTAGATAGCTATAGATTCATAGGAAACAATACCGTCTTTGGAATCTTGGTTGGGCATATTGTGGGGGTGGAGGGAAGGAATCAGATAGCAGAATGGAGAGCTATGATAATCCAGTTTGTTTCTTCAGCTTACAAGTTGTAAACCAACTGTACAAATGGAGATGGCCAAAATAGCAACTGGTCCAGGATTGGGGACTGTCTCTGGATTCGAAAAGATAGACGTGTGTCAGAATGCCACATCTAGCAAGCCCAAGCTTTTTCTTGGATATGAGTAGTGTTTTCAATGGAGAAAAGGTCTGTCTTTAAATAAGTCCTTAACCTTTTCACACTCTGTTTCAAAGTAAAGACATTCTCTAGGAGATGGTGTGGCAACAAAGAACTGTAGTTATTTTGAGTGTGCTGTCAGTTTAAATAAAATCCAGTGCAAAGAAGCTTCCAAGGGGTGGGGTGGGGGGTATCCTTATTGATTTACTTTTTCTTTTTAAAAATATAATTGCGATAGAACTTTTTTGGTAGTACTGTTGCTCCTACACAGGCCTATTTATAGAGGGAGGTGGGTGGGATTTTGTGTACTGTAGCCTGTTAGGCTGGGTTATGTGAGCTCGGTTGTGGCTCAAGTTTGCTGTCTCTGGGTTTTGCACAGAATGCAGCCAGGGACAGTTATAAGTCAGGGAAGGACTCTTATTAAAGGTACTCTTCATTTCTGGTGATGTCACAGGCAGAGAGGTTGGTACAGCCCTGGAGGCAATCCATGCCAGGAACCCTCATTGGACTGTGGTCCCAGACAAACCAGTAGAGGGGGTGGGTGAGGGTGCTTGTGATCTTCGGGTAGAGGACAGCCAGGGTGATGAGTAGGAGTCTATCCACCTGCAAATAAAAATGAGAGAAAGGCATTTGGTCTATCATTAGAAAGTGATCTAAGGAACTGAACTCTGTTGGAACCAAAAAATTCTGTCTTAATACAATAGGTACATCCTGAAGAAGAGAGCACATGCTGGATTTTGCCATATAAGCACCCTAGTGAGACAAGAGATTTGAACACTTTGTGTAAATAGCAATTAAATCTATTCTGTGTATTAGTTCAGCTTCAAAGTAACACTAAGCTTTAGTCTCAACTCTTTTTCTACACTAAGGCCTAACTCTAATCCTCATCCTAACCTTCATGATAGTAAATCACATTTACAGGGGATAATAGTGTAGTTGTGAGGCAAACATTTTGTAAATTCTCTTTAACCTTCATGGCTGTTGTTCAATCATTTTAGACAGTATAACCCCATTTGGGGTTTTCTTGGCAAAGATACTGGAGTGGTTTGCCATTTCCTTCTCCAGCTCATTTTACAAATGAGAAAACTGAGACCAGCAGGGTTAAGTGAATTGACCAGGGTCACACAGTTAGTGAGTGTCTAAGTCTGGATTTGAACTCAATTCTTTTTGACTCTAGACCTAGTTCTCTATCCACTGAACCATCTACTTTCCCTAACCTTAATCCAAACCTGTATCTTAACTTTAACCTGATTTTCATTTTAAGTTTAATGCTGTACAAATGAGGAGGGTTCAAGTCCATAGAAAGAGATGTGATCGCCTACCATTCAAATCTTATTCAGCAAGACTGTGGGAGTTCCAGTCTCACTTTACCCTACTCTATAGAGTTGAGGTTGAATTTGCTTTGGGTGATTCTGAATGTGGCGCTCCACATTGCTTAACTTCTTAGCCTCATTCATTCATTCATTCATTCATTCATTCACTCATTGGACAACTATTGATTAAGTGTGTACCGTTCCCAGCATTATGCCAGGCATTGGGGATGGAAAGACAAAAGTGAAAGGTTCTGTCTCCCAGGAAACAGATGATGTTAAGGATCATTCTTGACTACTTAGTAGTTGATAACTGCTTTGAAAGGCAGTGAATTCTCATGAAAACAAACAAAAAAAATTTTAAAGCCTTCAAGAGGATGTCCATAGGTTAGGAATGTCATAGTAGAGATTCTTCCTTCAGGTTGATATTGGATTAGAAAATGGCAATGCTCCCTTCTTCTGTTGGGTCACTGCTGCAGTTCAAAAAGAGTCATTTATAAGGAAAGCGTTTGTTTCTGATATCCCATAGCCTGATTACAGCATTGTCCCCGAGGCCCTGAAAGTGATGCTACTTCTTTACAAAGTACCAAATTCTGCTTAAGCCGAGTTCAGGATGGGCTATTCTTCAGTGAATAGTGAATTCAGAGGGCAAGGAGATCAGAAAGGACAAACTGTGAAAAAGTACTTACTGGTATTTATTATTGGGGGCAACTAAGTGGCACCATGGATAGAGTGCTGGCCCTGGAGTCAGGAAGACCTGAATTCAAATTCAAATTCTGGCTCAGATGTAATTGCTATGTGATGCTGGGCAAGTCATTTAGCCCTATTTGCCTCAGTTTCCTCATTTGTAAAATTAACTGGAGAAGAAAATGACAAACTACTCTATTATCTTTGCCAAGAAAACCCCAAATGGGACTGTGAAGGGTCAGACAAACCTGAACAACAACAACAAACTTATCATTAATATCAAATTAGAAGATTTTCATTTTTGTCTCATGTCTGGTTGAAGAAGACTGATTTAGGTATCCCATGGATGCAATCTACTCAACTGAGGAGTACATTTGGATTGGACTCTGATGTGAAAGTTCCTTTTGAAAGTGAGTAGTGGAAACCCACCTGTAAAAAATAAAAAAGGTGGGGTGTGGGGGTGGGGAATGGACTTGGTCTTCAAGCTCTCTACTAACTGCAGTTCTAGTTCTAAAAATTAGCTTAAAAATAATATATTCTAGGGAGTCATAGATTGCTAGAACCAGAAGGAATCTTAGAGATCATTTTGTCCAACCCTTACATTTAACTGAAAAGGAAATTGAGTCACAGAGAGAGGAAATAATTGGCTCAACATCACCAAATGAATTAGTGACAGAATTACAACTTGAATTTTGAGTTAATCATCACTGAGGCTGGACAATAATCTATCAGGAATATTCCAGAGTTGAAACCAATTTAAGTTAGTAGGAATTGGACTAGGAAACCTGAGGTCACTTCCAATTTTCAGATTCTATGACTCTAAAGCCAGTGTATTGTTGTGGATAGAGCGCCGGGCTTAGGAAAACATGAATTTTGATCTTGCCTCTGATGATTTCTGTACGTGGGACCATGTGCAATTTATTTTACCTTCCTTGGCCTCCATTTCCTCATCTATAAAATGAAGGCTCTGGACTAGATGATATTTAAGGTATTTTTAATCTTGAAATCTTTAAGATCTCAGGGGAGATACCTGCTTTTTGAAGAAGGTTCCTCTGAATAGGCCTCCTAGTAATTTACCTCCCCCAGGGGGCTCTGAAGTAGCTTAGTCTGGAGCGATGGTTTGTATCCATCCCTCCTCCTAGGATCTATAGTGGCACCCTCAGTGATAAGCAAAGGGGAACTGAGTCTAATAAATGGCTCCTCTTTATTTCTTCTGATTAGAAAAAAAAAAAAAGAAATTGGTTACAAAGGAGTTTGTGATCATTTGTTGCTCTGAAACCATGGACTGTAATCTTGATTTTGCCTAATCTTTGTCAGCCAACATAACAAAGGAGAAGAAGGATACAGTGGCTAAAACTGCTAATGGATTTGAATGCAATTGCTGAAAATGCCAGTCTTTTGGTCAAATTAGTCTGTGCATCATCAGTGCACAGATTGGTGATCATCTTTAGGGGAGGAGGAAAGCAGGACTAGTCTTCTACGGAAGAAGAGAATTGTTCTCTACTCTGGCCTGACTTCAGGGATACTTTTCAATATTATCACCAATGATGACTGGAATTCTGTCATTAACAATTTAGACCTTCCCTTTAAAAGATGCCCTCTCTAGGTTGCCCTTTTATTTAAAAAAGGCATTTTATTGAGATATTTTGTTTTCATATTACCTTCACTTCTGAATATATCCTTCTCCTAATCCCTTACTCAGCCAGGTGATGCAGGGCGTAAAATCCTGAACCTGGAATCAGGAAGATCTGAGTTCAAATACAGCCTCAGACACTTACTAGCTATGTGACCTTGGGAAAGGCACTTAACCTATTTGCCCCAGGATCCTCATCTATAAAATGAGGAAAATGACAAATTTGATTATTGATTATTAATTAATAAGCTACTATTATTGCTTGATCAGATTTTGAAGAGATAGTTCCTGCTATTAATATATTTAGTAGCTCAGTTAAATCCACTCTAATACATAAAAGCAATGGTAGGCAAATCTTTTAAGCTATAATATACTCATGTAAAGAGGTAATTGTATTCATCTTTTTGATGTAAGAATAGATATCAAAGTGACCGTGCATCAAAATCCCCTGAACTCTTCTGCAGTCAACAATTCTTCCTTTCTACCCTTTTGAAACTCTTTGTTAGTTTGTTAGCTGATGACCCTTCCCTTCTGAAATGTCCTCCTTTCCTTTGCTTCTTTACAAGCCAACCGCACACTACAAACTCCACCGCCAGGGCAGTGGAGATTTCTTATTCCACTGAGGCTTTAGATCCTTTTTGCCAGAAGACTCTCAAAACCACTTATCAAAACAACATAACTACATGGTGGACATATGCTCTAATCCAATCCAATGTTGGGACAGTCAGTAGCCTTTCTTGGACATCCCTGAATCTCCCTTGAATAGCCCATTCCTCAATTTGTTTTTGTGGTTTTGATGTAACTCCCCAGCTTTGTTCTTCTCTCTTCCCCTATAAAAATCATGTTGATGCTGCTGCTCAGGGTCTCTGACCAAACTGGTTTGTCTGTAGGCCCACTGACTTTGAATAATTTGTGCCCTTCACATTAAAGCCAATGTACTCAGAAGTTTTGTCCTCCCTTTTTTTTTTCTTTACAATAACAATAGCACCTACCTCTCAGGATTGTTGTGAAGATCAAATAGGATAATATCTGTAAAGTGCTTAGCACTGTGTCTGGCACATAGTAAGTGCTATATAAATGTTAGCTATTATTAACGTTGTTGTTGCAACAAGAAACAAAAAGAAAAAGAAGCATAACCACCCATAGGCTTCTTATGTTTTGGGATGGATTTGATTATCAGTGTCTTTCCTTATTGAGCAGAGGCACTGAGAGTGGGATCACATAAGGAGGAGTACATTAAGGAGCTGGAATGGGTCTAGGAGGGCAAAGTGACCTAAAGCCATGTCCTGGGAGGAAAGATTTTGGGAATTTGGGAAGTTTACCTGAGGAAGAGTGGACAGAAGGTTTAGATCGCTGATCAGCATGGTACAGTAGAAATCATACTTGATTTGGAACCAGAGGACCAGACTTACATGTGTGCCTTTGGGCAGGTCAGCTGCCTGATTCTCAGTTTCTCATTTGTAAAATAAGGGGAAAGGAGGATTATCTTGGCTCTATATCCATGATTCTATTACATTCAAATATCTGAAGGTCATTTTCACATGAGAAGAATTTGATTCTTTTGGCATCCAGGATGAGAATATGGATGGAGAATTAGGATCCAATGTATAGATATTTTTGTTGTTCATTTGTTTCCATTGGGTATGACTCTTCATGACCCCATTGGGAGTTTTCTTGGCAAAGATATTGGAGGGGCAGCTGGGTAGCTCAGTGGAGTGAGAGTCAGGCCTAGAGACAGGAGGTCCTGGTTCAAACCTGGCCTCAGCCACTTCCTAGTTGTGTGACCCTGGGCAAGTCACTTGACCCCCATTGCCCACCCTTACCAATCTTCCACCTATGAGACAATACACCGAAGTACAAGGGTTTAAAAAAAAGATATTGGAGTGGTTTGCTGTTTTCTTCTCCAGTTCTTCTCCTACAGATGAGGAAATTGAGTCTAGCAGGGTCAAGTGACTTGTCCAGGATCACACAGCTAGTAAGTATTTGAAGCCCCATGCCATTTCCACTGTGCCACCTACCTGCCCCAGCTTTGGCTCTCAGTAAGAGGTAAATGGTTAGGGGAGCTTCCTATTAGCTCTGTCCAATAGTTGAACAGAGCATATTGTGAGCCAGTGAGCTCCTCATCTCTAGAGATATTTGAATAGAAGCTAGAGGATCACCTGTTGGAAGTATTGTGGAGGAAACTTCTGCCTTGCTTGTGAGATTGGGCTAAATGATCACTAAAAAATCTTCTCAGCTCCAAGAATCCCAACTTCTGGGATCTGTAATTCTAAGGTGAGATCGAAGCCCTGTATCCATTTATTCCTCTGTATCTCTGTGGCTTTAGACTAGGGATTGGCAGCCCTTTGAGAGGAAGGAACATGCCAAACAATGGACCACATGCATTTTTGGCATGTTAGGATCTATTTGGGAGTGATGAGCCAAGGGATCACTGATGGCATCAAGAGAAGGATTCCTGGACCAGGCAACAGGGAATTGGATCCAGGACCACTGCTTTGAATCCTAAGGAGAACATTTGGGCGTGGGGGTCAGCCTGCAGACTTATGAATCAAGAAAGCCTGAGCTTCTGCTGACTAATCTGTGAGTGGGATGGGAGTCTAAGCCAGATGCTGAATCCTCCTGGCAGCAGAGAGGTGGTCTTTGTTGTGAGGCCTGTTCCATATGCCAAGAAACTTGACCTGTATGCTACAGGTTGCCAACCCCTAGTTCAAGGAAGTTCATTTATCTGAGCGCCCTTCTGCCTGTGTGTACACATGGAGTTTATTTGTTCTGTCTAGGAGCTCCTTTCCAGAGATGCCTTTTGCTTGCCTTTGTGTGGTCAGGGTTAAAAACTGACCCAACTAAATTCTGCCTTAGGGTAGGACAACATTCCATTCCATTTGTTTCAATTCATTCTTTCATTCATTCAAAAACAACAAGCCAGTTGTGCCAAGCACATATTGGGCACCAAGGAAAGCATAGCTTATTAAGATAGTTTCCCTGCCTTCGTGCAGTTTATAGTTTAATAGGATGATAAGCCACAAGTACCTGTGATGATAATTCATGGTATTATAAAAGTATATTAGAAAGGTAGAAGACAAAGGGAGGTAATTCCCCACAAGAGGAATCCAACCAGGGAAATGTGGGGTAGTGATGTGTCATGGATTTGGAGTTTGAAGACCTGGGTTAACAGTGTGACCTTAGGTAACTCGTCCCTTCCTCAAGTCCTTCCTTTGTAAAATGAATAGGTTGGGTGTGATGCCTTCTAAGATCCTTTCTAGCAATAACATTTTGTGATTCCACAATGTGAACCAGGTGGGAAATGTTTCTTCCTGTTTTTAAAGAAAGTAAAGTCCTTTGCTTTGACTCCTGTCCTTAGTAAATGAAAGTGTTTACTGAACTTGGCTCCTTGTTGTGTTGTGAGACTTTGGAGATTTACCCAGACTTCTGAAGTATAGACATATTTTCATGTACTGAGTACAGCAATCAGGCCCGAAAGCTGTTTTTAAACAAACGATTTTTAGCTTTGCTATAGTCAGTAAAATAGCTTCCCTTTGATGATGGGGAAGAGGATAAGAGGCAGTGGCCAAGGGAAGGAAATTGCCTGGTTCATCCTACCTGTCTTTGGGACATTTCTCTTTCAAGTGCAAATCTTTCTTGGTCCTACCCAATGTATGCCTGTATCTGTGCTCTATTTTCAAGGGGTAGGGGAAAAGAAGAACTCCTGGGCCTACCTTTAAGTAGTTTACCTGGAAGTTTGGAGTACTTATCTCTAGCAAGCCTTCAATTTGCCCCAGAATAAATACTTCTAAAATCTATAGCAGAGGTTCTCAAATTTGGAGGATTCAGGACTCTATTATATTCTTAAAATTATTGAAGACTTCAAAAGTTTTTATGTAGGTTTATAATATATATGTATATATATCATTATTAGTCATATTAGAAATTAAAACTAATCATTTAAAGAATATTAACTCATTTAAACAATAATAATAAACTCATTACACATTACGTAAATACCTATTTTTACAAAATTTCTCCAAAACAAAAAAAAATCACTTCTGAGAGTGCCATTGTTTTACATATTTTTGCCAATCTCTTTAATGTCCGGGTTAATAGAAGACAACTGGATTCTCATATCTGCTTCTGCATTCAATCTTTTGTGACATGTTGTTTTGGTTGAAATACATGAAGAAAATAGAGCCTCTTACACATTTAGTTAGAAACAAATAGTATCTCAGTAGTATTTTGAAAATAGTTTTAATCTTTAGAATCCCCTGAAGGGGTGGCTAGACTAGTCATATTTGAGGACCATTGATCTTAAGGATTTAGTTCAATATATTTGAATAATTCTCAAAGTTTTGAGAATTCAGCCATATAGATTGGCCATTTCCTTTAGGGGATGTAGCATGGAGGTGTAGAGCCTCTGGGATGGTGATAGTGAGCTTTTCACCAACATTCTATAGGTTTTCCCAAGGACAAGTAACTAGGGCTATGTCTTAAGGGTTAGGGTTGTCTGTCAGTAGTTCATGTACTCAGAGGCCTTGAGGTCAGGGAGGTGACTTACCAGTGGGTTCCCTAAAGCAACTAAGTCAGGATTTGCCCTGCTCAGTGGCCTGGCTTTTGGATTTCACTTTTATATTTTTTTTCCTCTACCTAAAAAGAAGCATTTGTATATTTGTCTACTGTTTTGTATTCTGGATCCCTGGAGGGGAGGCAAAATTTGGTGTGAAAATGCAAAATCTTCCTTTCACTGGATAAGTTTCTTTAAAAACTTTAGAAATAATAGACACATTAATGGCCCTGGAAGCCCCTAGGATTGTGACTGCCCTTCAAGTCCAAAGCACACAGACATACTTTTTCATTCAGAAGATTTATTAATTTTTGTATTTTAGATTCTTAGAAGCATGAAATTCCAGACTTGGAAAGAAGCTTATAAGTCATCTAATCCAATCAGTAGCTGAAGCCCCTTCTACAATATTCCTCTGTTTCATTCAGCCTCTGCTTAAACACTTCTAGTGACAGGAAACCCACTACCATTTTGATGTTGGACCCTACTAATTGTTGGCTGGGAGCAGCTAGGTGGCACAGTGGACAAAGTGCCAGCCCTGAAGTCAGGAAGACACATCTTCCTGAGGGCAAATCTGGCCTCAGACACTTAATAACTATGTAACCCTAGGTAAGTCACTTAACTCTGTGTTGGCCTCAGTTTTTGCATCTGTAAAATGAGCTAGAGAAGGGAATTGCAAACCCTCCAAATTTACCAAGAAAACCCCAAGTAGAGTCATGAAGAGTAGAAGAGGATTGAAATGCCTGGACAACAAAATTGAGGGAAATGGCAATGATCTGAATTTTCTCACCACCACTTATTAATTCTAGCTCTCCTTTTTCCACAAGACACAGCCCTGGAAGTCATGAGATAATGGAAAGAGGCTCTGGGGTCAGAGGATTTGGAATTCAAATCCCACCTCTGAGTCTTACTAATCAATATGGAGCAAGTCGCTGAACCTCTCTGGGCCTCAGTTTCCTCACCTGGAATTTTCTCTTCTTATCTCCTCATGACAGTTGGCATCAGGTATCTGAAAGGATTGTAGGATCAGAGAGTCAACAGGCAGATCAGCAGGTGCTCACCTGCCCGCCTCTGAAGCAGGTTACATTTGAATAATAGTCAGTGAATCAACAAGCATTTATTAAGCCCCTATGTGCCAGGCACTGAGTGTTTGCTAAGCCCTGGGTATACAAAAAAAGAAGTGGGGAATTCCCTGCTCTCTAGGGTCTTACAGCCTAATGAGGGACACAATATGCAAACAATTTTGTACAAACAAAATCCATACAGGATAAACTGAAAATAATTACCAGAGGGAAAGGACTAAAATTAAGGGAGTCTGGAAAAGGCTTCCTATGGAAGGTAAAACTTTGGCTAAGACCTGAAGAAAGTCAAGACCAAGAGATGAAGAGGGAGAGGCACCTAGGTGACTCAGTGGATAGAGAGCCAGACCTGGCAACAGGAGGTCCTGGATTCAAATCTGATCTCAGACACTTCCTAGCTGTGTGACCCTGGGCAAGTCCCTTAACCTCAACTGCCTAGCCCTTACTGCTCTTCTGCCTTAGAACCAATACTCACTATTGATTTTCACAAAGACAGTAAAGGGAGAGAGACAGAGACAGAGATAGAGAGAGAGGCAAAAAGGGAGATGAAGAAGAGGGAAGGAGAGAAGAGAGAGGGAGGGAGGAAAGAGGGAGGAAGGAGGGAAGAAAGAGAGGAAGGGAGTGAGGAAGGAGAGAGAGAGAGAGAGAGAGAGAGAGAGAGAGAGAGAGAGAGAGAGAATAGGATAGGATAGGATAGGATAGGATAGGATAGGATAGGATAGGATAGGATGCAGCAAGTAAAAATGCTCAGGAAATGGAAAATCTTATTCAAGGAATAGCAAGACTAGAGATATTGAATCACAGAGTAGATTGTGGAGAATAAGGTGAAAGAATGGAAAGGTGGATGGTGGAGGGGGAATAGCAGGTTATCAAACCTTTTCATTGCCAGAGGATTTTCTATTTGATCATGGTAGTGATGGGGAGCCAGTGGAACTTATTGAATGGAGGATAGAATGCTCATCTGACTAGGCTCTAAGAAGATGACTGAGAGCTAAGTGGAGATCTAGAGTATCTGCTGCACCAAGACTGCTCTTTTCTAAACTAAACCCCCTCCATTTTGTGTCCTAGAATTCCCAAGTACGGCCTCCCTCTTCTGCATGTACTCTTGTTTCTCAATACTCTTCCTCAAGTGTGGTGCCCAAAACTGAACACATGACTCCATATATAGTGAGGGGATCAGGGCAGAGGACACCAGGACTACCACCTCCTTAGTTCTAAACTTGGTTCTTCTACCAATGCAGTCCAACATTCCACAGTTTTTTAAACTGTTACCTCATATTTTGACGGATAGGGAGCTTGGAATCCACTGAAATCCTTGGATCTTTTTTTTTTCTCCCATGAAAAGCTTGACCACCTTTCTCCCATCCTGTACATGTGCAGTTGTTTTTTTTGAGCTTGCATTAGACCAAGCATTCACTGCCACTACATTGCAAAGTGGATGTTAGATAATAAGGTCAATCAGGACTGAGCCAGCTGTTGGGGAGCACTTAACAAAGAACACACAGCTGTTCTCCCCAAGACAAAATTCCAGAACGCCAAAGAAATCATTGACAATTAAGAAACCAGGTCAGAATTTTACTAGAAAAAGCAAAGAGGAAATTTTTTCTGATTATTTTTTCTTCTGGTATTCACTCAGAACTCTTCAGCCCTACTATATACACGTACTCTTTAGTCATGAGAATGAAAACACATACATTGTTGAAGTCCTGGTATCTTTTTTTTTTTTGAGTAAATGTGAAAACCTGCTTTACTTGTTATTGTTGGATGTGCTGAAGTTTGTCTCTATAATTCCTTAAAAGGACAAAAAGAATGGTATGTGTATTAGCTGAAAACCTGGGAGCCCACAGTCATGCAAAAGATTGAATCACTCGTAGTACTGACTCCACAGGAAACTCACTGGCTATAGAAATGGAAGCAAAACAAGCACTCAGCAAATTAGAATTGGAAGGGACTTTTGATGCTGGCTGGTCTAACCATCTCATCTTAAAGTTGAGTAAACTGAGGCCTAGAGAGGTGCACTCATTTGCCTAAGGTCACTTAGGTAGTAAGTGGCAGTTATCATTTGAACCCAGATCCTGATGCCAAATTCAAACCAAATTCAAATCATTTCTCCAATAAAGATTACATCCAAGAAAGGACTAGAGAAAAAAAATTGGCTAAAAATTACATTGAAATTAAATAACTTTCTTCTAAAGAATGAATAAGTCAAAGAATAAGTTGTTTCCCCAGATTTTTTTTCTTCAGCACAATGAAGAAAATATTCCCACGTAGGAGTAGGGGAACAAGCATTTATTAAATGCCTACTATATACAGGGCACTGTGCTAAGCATTTTAGAAATATTTTCTCATTTAATCCTCACAGCAGCTTATGAGGTATATGCTATTATTTTTTTTTTTAGGATTTTTTTTTAATAAACCCTTGTACTTCGGTGTATTGTCTCATAGGTGGAAGATTGGTAAGGGTGGGCAATGGGGGTCAAGTGACTTGCCCAGGGTCACACAGCTGGGAAGTGGCTGAGGCCGGGTTTGAACCTAGGACCTCCTGTCTCTAGGCCTGACTCTCACTCCACTGAGCTACCCAGCTGCCCCCAGTATATGCTATTATTAACCCCATTTTACAGCTGAGGAAACAGGCAGACAGAAGTCAAGTAACTTGCTTAAAGTCACATAGTTTCTGCAATAGAATTTTAACTCGTCTTCCAGAGTCCAGACCCAGCACCAGCTTTGAGCACTTCTACATTCATAGCATTTGCCCAGAGAGGCAGTTTGATGTCTTAAAGGAGTTAGAAAGACCTGAATTCAAGTTCTGCTGCTGTTGCATACTAGCTGGGTTACCCCTAGACAAGATACTTAAGGTCTTTAATGCCTGAGACAAGTATACATTGCAGAATAATTGCTAACCTGCATTTTTGTAGAAGTTTTCCTCCCTGGAAGTTCCTTACACAGATAAGACCAGAGGTCTGGACCCCCAACCCAAGGTCCCTCTGATTAAAACGTTTTAAAAGCAACAACCAAACCCTTTCACATATCAGGACAAGGCAAGATTTTAATGTTACCTATAAAGAGCTTCCCACACATTCAGCTTTTAGATTCTTGTAGTTAAAGCGAAAGGTCTAGCGGCTACAGTAACAATGGGTGAGGGCTTCCCTTTGTTTCTGTAGCTGCATCACTGGGGATGGGGAAGCATGGATGCTCTTGTAGAGGAGCAAGAACTTTAGATTCAGAATTGGAACCCTTCAGTTCAGATTCCAGCTCTGCCACTTAAGAGCTGTATGACCTTGTCCAGGCCTCAGTTTCCTTCTCTGTAAAATGGCACAATTAGACTAGATTGAAGGCTTTTTCCAGCTCTCATCCAGGCTCCTTGGTTACTCCCTACTGGCAGACGAAGGGTACCATCCTATAGAATCTGTCACAAACTCAATTTAATTTGACAGAAATTCATAAAATACTGATATTAGAAAAGATTCAAGAATGAAAAGGGGCTCACACTTCACCCTCAGCTTGCTTATTGTAGTCCTATAGGGCACAGAGACATAGGCACAAATAAATCAAATAGAGGGGGCAGCTAGGCAGTACAATGGACAGAGAGAGTCAGGCCTGGAGATGGGAGGCCCTGCATTCAAATATCACCTCAAACACGTCTTAGCTGTGTGACCCTGGGCAAGTCACTCAACCTCCCGTTGCCTAGCCCTTAGGCTCTTCTGTCTTGGAACTGATGCTAAGACAGAAAATAAGGGTTAATAAATAAATCAGATACAGATCAGAATGTGGCAAATTCATGGGAAAGATTTTTTAAGCCAAAAAACAGCATGAGACCATAGAGAACTAATTAGGGAGAATTTCATGGAGGAGATTGCTCCCTGAATTGGGTTTCTATAAGAGAAAGGATTTCAACTGGCTGACATAGTGAGAGAGCATTGGCATTGGTGTAGACCAGGGATGGGCAAACTTTTTAAAGAGGGGGCCAAAGGAAAGAAAAAAAAAACTTTAGGCGGGCCAATAAAATTTTATTTAAAAGTAACAATGATACATTTTTAAAAATTCTTGTAATTTTTGTGATACTAAGCCCTACTAATGACTGAAAGATTATGAAGGAGAAGGGCCACATCTTGCCCGCAGGTCATAGATTGCCCATCACTGGTGTAGACAAAAGCAGAGACCAGAGAAGACAGAATAGTAACAAGGAATGAGGGGTGGGCCAGTTTGATAGGAGAATAACCTGATTAGAGGAGAATGGAGGAGACTGAAAGAATGATTTGAAGTCAGACTAGGGAGGCTTTGAATGGCAGGAGTTTATAGTTTATTGTATTTACATTTCTAAACCCTTACTTTCTGTCTTAGTAACAACTCTAAGGCAGCAAGGCAAGGGCTAAGCAATTGTGGGGTGGGTAAGTGACTTGCCTATGGGTGCACAGCTAGGAATTGTCTGAGGCCAGATTTGAACCCAGGACCTATCCCCTGATCCCCCTAACTGCCCTAAGTTTGGGTCTTCTTCAGCAAGTGATGAGGAACTTACTAAAGGTTTTTGAGCAACAGAGCTTTGCTAAAATAGTGATTAATTAGAAAGCTTAATCAGACAACGTATACAAGATGGAATAGAAGGGTGGTGAGAGATGATTGAATGGTCCAGACAGTTTGGAAGAGTGCTGCCAGCTTCTCTCTTTGGTCTGGAGAGAACTGAGATGTCTCCAAGGTTCCCACCTGTTTTCAAACACCTCAGGAAAAAAAGTGGCCTTGGGTTACTTACATTCTTGGGCTAACTCCCATCCGCCTGCTGGACCCTGGCAATCTCTTTCCTGGGTTTCTTGGTATTTCTTCCTTGTAAATAGATTGAGGAAGCAGCTGTGGGCAGCTTTCTGCATTCATCCCAGAGACTTCTGGCATGCAGAAGAATACCTGGCTTTGGCTGCGCTTTCACAAAGGGTTTTGATTAACGACCACGGGAATGGCATAGAATGTGGGTTCACCTTACACTTGTGGGCTTATAAGCTCCTCTTTCCTCCCTGTAGATGGTTATTCTGGGTCCCAGAGGATGGGTAATTTATGATGCTGAATCTTTCCAGCAGCTAAAGCTGGTCAGAGAATGAGATCCCAAGGAAAAGGCAGGAACTTAGCTGAGTCCCTATTAGTTATAGATATCAAGGTGGAAACTTCCTATGCAAAATGGGCAAAGTTTACAAGATTTGGTTCCAACCCAATTTCTTATACGTCTTCTCTAAGTCCAGGACAGGGGAGAAGGAGAAGAGTCCTACTAATGGATTGATTAGGGCAGGGAAAATCTTATAGTCATACCTCTTCTTCTTCTTGATCCTCAGCCCCTAAGATGGCCAGACTAACAGGTCAGAGGCAAGGGAGGGATAGGACACAACAGAAGGCAGGGATGGCTGTGGTTCAAAGGAGTCCAGATTTAAACCTAGAAAGGTCTTAGAATTCAGCTAGTCTGATTACATCACTCTACAGACAACAACAACAATAATAATTAGCAAAGTACTTTCCATTTGTATCTTATTTGATTCTATCAACAACCCTGTGCCACTCTGATGTTTCAGTCATGTCTGACTTTTTGTGATCCCTTTTGGGGTTTTCTTGGCAAAGATACCAGACTGGTTTGCTGCTTCCTCCTCTAACTCATTTTACAGATAAGGAAACTGAGGCAAACAGGGTTAAGTGATTTACCCTGGGTCACACAGCTAGTAAGTATCAGAGGCCAGATTTGAACTTGGGTCTTCCTGACTCCAAGCATGGTAATCTTATCCATTGCATCATCTAACTGCCCCAAGTGCAATCCTGGGCAAGTCACTTAACTGCTGTCTGCCTCAGTTTCCTCAACTGTAAAACGAGAATCATAATAGTATCTACCCCCCCCCAGGTTTGTTGTGAGGATCAAATGAGATAATTATAAAATACTTAGCATAGTGTCTGGTACATAGCAGTTGCTATATAAAATACTACCACTACTACTACCACTACCACTCTTACTACCAACTACTCCAATATCTCTATCAAGAAAACCCCAAAAGAGGTCACAAAGAGTCAGACACAACTGGAAACAGCTAAGCAACACCACCACCAAAGAACTAATGAATTAGTTTGCTGCCCCCCTCCAGTGTGACCAGCATTGTGCAGTGCTGGGCATGATGGGTAGCAATCATGTCTCTGCCTTAATGTATTAATATGTAACCTCTTAACTGTGAGTGGCTCTGTGCTCTGCCCTACGTACAGAGACTTCCTTTGATTGCCCAAGGGGAGCTGATACTCTAAGCTAGGGATCTCCAAGTCAAGCTTTTGTTTGTTCTAAGTCGATAGCACTCATCTATTTGTACTTTTGCTATCTAAATCTTTGTTTCTCTTCATAAAGATTGTGTACCCAATTATACATTCATCTGAACAAATAATAGCCAACATTTATAAAGGACTTTACAGTTTGCCAAGTGCTTTGCATACATTATCTCATTTGAGCCTCACAACAACTCTAGACAGATAGGTGCTTCAATATCACCATTTTACAGATGAGGAAACTAAATCCAAGATGCCTAAGTGACTTTGCCTCTGCTCACATGAATAGTAAGTGTCAGAGATGGGTTTTGAACCTGAGGCTTCCTGTGTTTAGATTCAACACATTGTAAAATACAACACACTACCTTGACGAGGATTTGTAATATGACCGGGGCTGGGGGGGGGGTTGCTACCAGTCACAGGAAGCGATGGTCATGAGTTAGAGATCTTTGCTGTAAACTGGTCCCTTGTTTCTAGACTCCTGCGTAAAGACAACAGAGAAAAAGGAGATGTGATTGCATCAGGTCCCATCTCTGACAGTGGATAATCATTCATTAAGTGCCTTCTGTGTGCCAGGAATTCTGTTAGCTGCTGGGGAAAAAGAAACAGCCCCTGCTTTCAAGGCTGTACCTTTGACAGAAACTAGTAGGGTCAAACATTAAACATCCAATAAGCCCTTACTATATTATATACCAGATATTGTTTTAAGTGCTAAGGATACAGATAAATGTTAAAGACAGCTTGTGGTCTAACAGAGGAAACAACCTGCAAACAACTACTGGAAATAAACTTCAAAAATAATAAATATTTCTTAGAAGAAATAAACTTCAAAACAACTATTGCAAATGGAGAGAAATCATTAGAATTAAGGGGGATCAAAAAAGGCTATGTGTAGAAGGTAGGATTTTATTTCTATTTTTTTTAAACCTTCCTTACCCTCTGTCTAGGAGTCAATACTAAGCATTGTCAAATGCCAAAGGGATGCTTCATGCCCCTGGATTCTGGGGAGAAAGGGAAAAGATGTCTAATCTAATTAGTCAGGAATTGTATGTGGAGGAGAAGAGGGCAGAGGGAGGTCTATTTGTAGAGGGTTTGTTGCATGGACTCAACTTTGCCTTTCAGAGGGTCATCTGGGAAGGAATATGTTGTTTCCTAATTTTTTTTGTGCTGCTGTAGCCAACCTGTCAAACATTCCCTGGATGAATTTAAACCAGTCCTCCTATCTCCAGTGCTTCAAGAAAGGCCAAACTCTGCCTGCAAGTGTTCAAGGTCATGCAAGAAATATGTTACCTTTATTTAGACAGATGTTGAGAGAGAGCTCTAGTCCAGATTTTTCAGTGGATTCTGAAGGTAGCAGCTGGCTTTTCTACCAATCCTTTGATCCTGCCTTGAGAAGACTCTATGGGTTGAAGGAAGAGAATAGTTATCCCTTTCACTTGTAAGCTGCTACTTAACTTGGTGGCACTAAAAGGGAATTATTCCCTCCTCCTGCCAGTGAATACTTGTAACAAAATTCAATCCAGCTTAAAGTGAAATAGGACAAAATTCAATTTCCAAGCCAGGGATCAAAGACTATTGGACTAGACAAGGATGGATTGGAAGTGAAATGGATGGATGTATCCTGTGTTATCTTGAACTTCTGGTGTGACTTAGGGCATGGATCCCGTTCACCCATGAAAAGATATTAGAGTCTTTCTGAATCCTTGCCTTCCCAGAGAAAGTTCTGACAAGATGCAGTTAATGGAGTCTATTTTCTCTTGATTTAATTCATAATTATTTGACCCTGTGCATCTTTCAGAGGCATTATGTCATTTCAGTCAGGGTCCTGCAACCTTGGGGCAAGCCTGTGCCCTAAGGGAGAAGGAAAGACTCAGAAGACAAAGACAGCTGCTGCTGACCTTGAAACACAGATTCGTCAAAGCCAAATGCCCTTGGATGAGCTCTGACAGCTTGACAACATGGACCAACTCAGGAGGAAGCATAGGGTCTTGCTTAATAAATGTTTGCTGAGTGAGTTTGTTTTTGAGGGAACCCTCCCAGGACAAAGGAAGCACACTGGTAGTCACAAAGGGAGAGCCACTAGGGAACACCTGACCCACAACAGCTGCTTCCTTGAACTCTGGTGAACCTCTGCCTTCCTCTTCCCTCTTCCCTCCTCCCTCCCCTTTTTCCTCCTTTTCCTCCTCTTTCTTCTAGCACTGCCATATACTACACAAACAGTAATGAAGGCTAATTCTGCCAAACTAACTCTGAAAACACCATTTCTCTGTGCTGATACATACTTCCAGAAGGACTATAGTGGCAGAGGCTGGTGCCCTCCTTGGGACTATTAACCATGGCTGCTGCCTTGCTTTCACCTCCATCCCTATTTCTAATACTTTGCCACCCCTTAATATCCACCCCCCTTCTCCAGCTCACTTTTCCAATTGTACTAACACTTTGATCTTCATAACACAAGTGTGCTGGAAAAGATGAAAAATGGCCTTCTGACTCTTATTATTGTTCCCATCTCCATTATACCCAGATGCCTTTTAGAAGGAAAAATAAAATAAAAATAAAACAATTTGCTATGCTTCTCAACCCCATCTCAACTGCCTTGGCAGTGGAGGGAATGTACAGATTCCAGATCTGTTTTTTTCCCATTCCAAATGACAGATGGGTATTGATATGGCATGATGTTTGCCCAAAGCCAGTAGCATCTAGTCATTTTGATAGGAAGCTAAAGCACCAAACATATTCCCCACAAAGTGAGAAACGATTAAATACGCATGAAGGAAAATCAAAGTTTCTTTCACAAGTCTTACCCGCCCTTCTGTTCTTTCCTTCTAGCCGCCATGAAGTACATTCACATACTCCAAGGCTGTTTTTCCCAACGATCCAGCGTGGTATTTAATATTAATTTCTTCCATGGATCCATGATCTCATCAGAATGGATGCTTCCTTCCTCTACCATTTGTTTCAAAGCATTTAAGCATTTATTATGTGTCAGGAACTAGGAATAAGACAAAGAAAACTACCCTGGAGTAGCTTATATATGTGAAATATATATAAAACCAGGAACTAGATCTCTGAAGAAAGGAGACAGGCATTTATTAAGCACCTACTGTGTGTCAGACATTAATAATCTCTTTATGAATATTAACTCATTTGATCCTCACAACAACTCTGGAATATAGGAGGTATTATTATCCCCATTTGATTGCGGAGGAAACTAAGGCAGACCAAAGTTAAGTGATTTGCCCAGGGTCGACCCTAGTAAGGAGCTAAGACTGGATTGGAACTCGGGTCTTCTTGACTCCACTAGATAGATTGTAAAGTACTGCATCATCTAGTTGCCATGCAGTATAGGGAATTCCTACACCTCTACCAGCTGGTGGAAGAAACTCCTCCTGTCAATACAGGTGGGCACCTTCTTTGCAGTGCATAGTCTTAGAGAGTTGTCTATAGCACTGAAAGATTGAGTGGCTTTGCCGGACTCCATATGGCTACAAAATAATTGCAAAATAAATACAAAGTCATTTTAAAGGAAGTCACTAGCATCTGATGGGATTAAGCAGGAGGTAAAGGTGTTCAAATTGATTTCAAATGAAGTTGGGAATTCTAAGAAGCTGCTTTTGAGGACGAATGAATTGGATTTTAGTGAGGCTGAGTGGGACACTTTCTGGGATGCAAGTGGATGAACATGGCATCTGATTGAACCCTAAGTGTCTGCATGGCCATTGTAACAAACTGAGGCAAAAGTGAGGAGGGAAAATGCAAGACTGTGAGGAATCTCAAAGCAGTTGGGCTAGACTGAAGAGTACTTAAAGGAGAGTGATTGTATCACATGCCTAGGAGGGTAGATTTGGAAGGGCTTGAAATGCCAAACAGAGGAGTCTGTAAGTGATCCTAAAGTCCTAGTGAGCCACTGGAGTTTACTGAGCAGGTGACTGATATGACCAAATCTATGCTTTAGGAATATCTTTGGAAGCTATGTGTGTGGCGAATTAGAGAGGGATTATGTAGCTTCATGCCCTCTCTATGACTTTCCATTCAATGTGGGCATCATCCTCTTCTTTCTCCCCCTTAATATTTCATTAGTGTGCTGGAGGCCTTTTTCTGGCTCCTTAAAAAGTTTGCGGAAACCAGAAGAATACTTAGGATATCTACTGATGATTCCTCACTCTTTACCCTCCTCCTTCTCTGATTTTCTATGCCTGGTAATGTCCATGAGCCACTCATCATGTGCACATCTTTGCTGGCAATATCCCTTTTAATAGTGAGGTTTTCTAAATATACAAAAAGTCTCCTTAATGAAATTCATAGTTACTCAATAGTTACTTAACAAAAAAATATAAAATTAAAAAATTAAAAAACATAAAAAAATAGTTACTTGACCATCCACCTTAGAAAAACATTCGATGAGGAATACTTGGCACCTAGATCAGTGATGGGAAAACTACGGCCCGAGGGCCAGAAGCAGCCCCCTGAAATGTTCTATCCAGCCTCATGACATTATTCCTAATCTGACAAATACAATGAGTAGGATACAATACAATGAAACTTCAAAAGAGTTGCCTTAGAAACAGATTGACAGATGAGCATTTCCTTTCCTTTGGCCTCCCTCTTTAAAAAGTTTGCCCTTCACTGGTCTAGATAGATAAAGTATGCAGTTGGATGGGCAGCTGGTAATGGAGCTAATCCATTGGTATATACACACATGTACAAACACTCACACACCTCATACAGGAGCTGGAAATGGACAATAATTTAGTCCCAGAATTGAAGGAAGGAGGATCTGAGTCTGTATTACATTTGGAAAATTATATACTCTGATTTTCAGCATATTCAAACCCCTTGACTGCTACAAAAGCTCCTCTGCTTAGCACTAGTATTTTCCCAGGGATGTTGTATGGATGTGAATCATGCAACATCAAGACCTAGAAAGAGTCAAAATTACAGGTGGAGGAAAAAAATCAATAAAAAGAACTGTGGTTGGTGTAAGTAGCTTGGAGTACATTACTAAAGATGCCTCGCACATAAGAAAATTTTGTTGAAGAGAAAAAGAAAACAAATAGATTCACTGTAACAGCTAATGTATATAGTAAATTAGAAGGCATAGGACAGGGAAAAGGGAAAAATGCCAACTGGAATTTCTTTCATCTGTGTTCCTCATCCTTCTTCGATAGGGATGGACTCAGAAAGGTGGCTCTTTGTGTGCAGGAACAAAACCACAAGTAATTATTAATTAACTCTCTCGGAATCTCACTTTCCTTAGTTGTAAAAGGAGGGATACTTAAGGTCCTTTCCAGTTTGAACAAGCCAATAATCTATAAATCTAAATTCTGAATCATTATATAATGATTCCATATATGTATGTATGTGTGTGTGTGTGTGTGTGTGTGTGTGTGTGTATAATTAATTAAGCCATATCTAGGAGATACTTAGAAGTCTTTCTTCCCAGTTGGTGGCATGTCTAGTTTACTGCCTTGCTCATAAAGACATAGAGGGGGCAGCTATGTAGCTCAATGGGTTGAGAGTCATGCCTAGAGGTAGGAGGTCCTAGGTTTGAATCTGGCCTCAAATATTTTCTAGCTGTGTGACCCTGGGCAAGTCATTTAACCCCTATTGCCTACTCCTTACCAGTCCTCTACCTTGGAACCAATACATGTTATTAATTCTAAGCTGGAAGTTAAGAGTTGAGAGAGAGAGAGAGAGAGAGAGAGAGAGAGAGAGAGAGAGAGAGAGAGAGAGAGAGAGAAACATCCCATTTTGTCTCCTTTTTTTAAAAAATGGTATATATGTATATATTTCTTTAAAAACATTTTTTTGGATTGGACCTTGGATTTCATTGGCATAAGGAGCTCTCAATAAGAAAACTCTGTCTTACCAATGTAGATAAGCAACAGCGCTATCATTTATTATGGTCTTAGAGAGGTACTTGGGGACACTAAGAGGCTATGTGACTTGCTGAGGGGCACAAAGAACCTTTCAGAGGCAGGATTGAATTGAGGTCTTTCTGACTCCAAGGACAACTCCACTACACCATGTTGCTTCTTGTTCACTTTGTTGTTGTTTTTTAAACTTATTTAAAAATATGTGCTTATATACAACTCATCCCAAAGTTTTGAGCTTTACTAACTTGAAATTTCACTAAGATTTTTGGGTTACTTTATATTTGTATTGTATAGATTGGGAGACATGGGTTGCAACAGAAGAGAACAAGATCCTGGTCATCTTTCTAGGCTTTCTTTCTTTCTTGTGACTGACTATGAGTTTGGACGAATTGAACTTCTGTGGACCTTAGTTTCCCAATCTCTTCAATAAGACAAAAGAGGAGAGTTGAACTACATGCCCTACAAGGTCTCTTGGCAAGTTGTTTTGCCTACTTTGTGCTTCACCACAGCACTCATCCATCAGATGGGGATAATGATACATTCCCTATCTCATGGGGCCATTGTGAGAAAAGAGCTTTGTAAAGTGCAAAGTATGATGGAAATGTGAACTAAGATGATCCTTGCCTCTCTGGGAGATTCTTTGAATGCTATATATGTAGAGGCCACAGGATAGATACTGGTGATGTCAAACATCTTTCAGTCTGGGCTTTGTTAGGTGGGAATCCAGCCAGGCAACTTCTATTTATCCAGATGTGTGGATTCTATATCCATCTGTACATCCTGTAGACTCTCGAATGAGAAAGAAAAAGTGAAGTTGACTGGACTCTTACAAAAACAAACCTTTTTCTCCTTTATGACTCTTAAAATACCCCGGGGTCCATGGCCAATAGACTCAGATATCATTTCAATAAATAAGAAATTATGGTCATGAGTCTTTTAAAAGGATAAGAAACACTTGGTTCTCTTCCTTAGCAAGATTATATATTAGATTACCAAGGGTGGGGAAGCAAAAAAGGTAATAGAAATAATAGTATTCAATGGCTAGAGATAAGTGATCCTCCCTAACTAGCACTATGATTTTCTGTCATTCCTGGCATTCTGAAGTATGGAGAAGTTTTAAGATTTTCATCCATCATCTAGAGATGGCAGTTGGATTACATTGCCCACTTTTAGCATTCTCTTTGTTTGAAAGAAGCTGAGAAAGGGACAACATATCTATTTGTGATTGATATCTTTTGTTCTTGTTGGTTAGTCATTTTAGTCATGTCCAACTTTTTGACCCCATTCAAGGTTTTCTTGTCGAAGATACTAAAGTGGTTTGTCATTTCCTTCTCCATCTTTTGTTTTAACATCACTTTGATTTCCATATCTCTCTCTTAACTAGTAAATATCCTTTGTAAGAAAGAATTTTTTTTAAAAAAGAGAGAAGAAAAAGTTCAGCACCTTGCCAACATACATCCCTAGCTCCCCACTTCTGCAAAGAATGAAAGAAGGTGCTATTTAAAAACATCTCTTCATTGGGGCTAAACCATTTATAATTATGCTACCTTTTAAGTTTCATTTTTTCCTTTCTATTTACATTATTCAAATTGTTGTCAATATTGTTTTCTTAGTTCAGCTTGGTCTACTCTGCATCATTTCATCTACATCTTCTTAAAAAGACCTTTTAAGAAAATTGAATATGATTCTGTGCAATTATGAATGGATAATTTCAACCATTAGGAGAGAAGAACAATTCCCTCATGAGGAGAAGAAGGACTTAATGGATTGAATTAGAATAGAAAGAAATGAGTCCTAGATTCTAGTGTAGCATTCCTATTAATCTTCTGGTCTTTGGATTCTTCCTCTGAAAAATGGGGGCAGGAAGGAAGAAAAGTTTGAACTAGATAATTTCCAAATACCCTTCTAGAGCTAAGTTTCTGTTCTCTGTTTTTCTTTGACCTTAGATGAGTCATTGTGATGAAATGGGACAAAATCTCTGAACTAAGAATTAACAGACCTAGCTTTATGAAGATTAGAAAGTTATTTTACAGACAGTAGAGCTCAAATCTTGCTAATCGAGAGCAGCCAATTTAACTGAGCAAATATTGATTAGGTAACTGCTAAGATACTGTCTTAGGTACTAAAGATACAAAAGTGAAAAAAATGACTTAGTCATTGCCTTTGGTGAGCTTACAATATAATAATGGTATGAAACATCTATGCAAATCAGTATGATATAATGTAGAATGTAATTAGTTTACAGGAGAAATTTGACAAGATCTTATGAGAAATATGAATGTGGAAAGATCCTTTTCATCTAGAAAGATCATGGTAGATTTCATGGAGGAAACGGAGAAAGACCAGGAATAGACATCTGAGCTGGGCCTTGAGAAAAGAAAGATTTTAATATATTACCATGTAGACTGAGTGCCTTCAGAGTATGCATGGGAGCACACAGAAGTGGGAGAAGGGAGGGGAAATTCTCTTTGGGGAACATGGAGTTTCTCCCGTGGAGTAGAGTAAATTAGACTGGAAAGGTAAGCCAGAACCAGATTGGGGTGAGCTTTGCTGCCAGCTTAAGGCATCTGTGGTTTATCCCAAAAGCAATGGAATCCCACTGAAGGTTTTTGAGTAGTGGAGGTAGCATGTGCAAACCTGAACATTAGAAAAGTTATTTTTACAGCTGTGTAAACAAAAAATTGAAAAGAGAGAGAACCCATTTAGGAGGCTTTTAATAACAGTCCATGTAAAAGATGAGGAAAGCCTGAGAGAGGCTTGGTGGCATTGAGAGAGAGAGAGAGATAGGGAGAAGGAAGAACCAAAGATGATTCTGAGACTCAGGCTGGTTGGGTGGTGGTACCCTCAGTAGAAAAGGGGAAGTAGGGAGGAAGGATCCATTTAGTGGAGGAAAAGAGAAGAAAATAGTGCATTTTATTTGGAATGTGTTGAATTTGAGGTGCTGGTGAACTTACAGGAGGAGTTAGCCAGCAGGCCACTGGTGACATGGGATACAGATCTCCTGTTTGTCCTTGAGTAAAAGCCACATGGATGAGGGCTTAATCGGTTTGCTGGACTTTGAGGTGTACAGGACTCTGGAGTCCTGACTATGGTGGTATCAGAGTTTTTGTTCATCCAGGTCTAAGTTCTCAGCTCATTCAGTTGGACCTTTTTTCAGCTGATTAACTAGAGATTTATTTTGTATGCGTTTCTTGGCCAAAGATGTTAACTAGGGGCTTAAAGATATATTTGGCAGGAGGGAAAGAAACTTCGTGTTTACAAAGTCTTGTAGCTGGTTTGGTCCTTTTGTCCATTTCTACTTCATGTTCAAAAGTAAGCACTGATCGACAACCTTTTTTTAATTTTAAATGTTTTTATTTATTTACCAATTACATGTAATAACAAATTTCCACATAAGTTTTCTGAAGGTATATGATCAAACTTGTCTCCCTCCCTCCTTCACTCCCCACTCCCAAAGCTGGCAAACAATTTGATATGGGTTATAGATGTATACAGATAGACAATCTTAATTCACTTCTCTCCTTGTAGGAGAAGGGGATATGGAAAAATTTAAACTCTCCATGATCTGTTACAATTGTTGTTTGTAGCCCCATCTCCCCCTTATTCACATGTGTATCTTCCATTACAGCTGGGCTAAGAATTCTTGGGATCAGGAATACTTAGGTTTAGATCCCGCCTAGAAATTCACTAGCTATATGACCCTAGGTATAATTTTAACTTCTCATGTCCTTAGTTTCCTCATCAGAAAAAGGAGAGGGGTTGGCCTCTATGACCTCTAGAGTCTGTCCCAATCTAAAATCTATGATCCTGTAATCTCTCAACTGTCCCCTGGCCTACTTAGCTTATTCCCACCTCCACGTATTTGCTCACACTGTTCTCCCTGCCTTCCCCTGAATCTTCTTCCAGTCTGGATCCTACCAATCCTTCAAGATTCATTTTAAGACCCACTCTTCCAGCAAACCTTCTCTGACTTTAAGCCTCCAGTGCTCTCTCCATTCTCTGATTCCTTCAAAGCTCCTTTCTCAGAGCACACAATTTGGGGCTTCTTTGTGCAAACTTGTATTGATCTGATTCCCATGTGTTTATCTTATCTTTCCAAGAAGAGAACAAACCCCCTGAGGGCAAAGACTGTGTTTCAAACTTCCTGATATCCAGGTCTGGGACAGAAACTTGAATATAGTGAACATTAGATTCCTGTTACACTTAGAGGCCCTTTGCCATTTTTCAAAGCACTTTTATATTCGTGATCTTATTTTGGAGAGGCTGGTGTCATAATATAGTGGATAGAGCTCTGGACTTTTAGTTAGGACTTCAAAGCCTGCTTCAGAATCTTAATAACTGCATGGTTCCTGGGCAAATTACTTTACCTCCTTGGGCCTTGGTGTCCTCATTTGTAAAATGATGGAGTTGTATTTGGTGACCTCTAAAATCCTTCCTAAGTTTAAATCTATAGCTCTACAATCCTTACAGAGTTGTGGCCTCTAAGATCCTTTTTAGCTCTAAAATCTATGATCCTATGATCCTTATGAGCACCCTAGGAAGGAACCAAGGCAGAGGTTATTCTCCCCCATTTGATAATGGAGGAAAGTAAGGCTTCTCCAGGTCACCTGTCTAGAAAGTAGAATGCTCAGAACTCACACTCTAGTCCCGTGTACTTTCCACTATACCCCACCTGTGCATAGTGGGAAAGACATATTTGTTGACAATGGTGGCATAATAGAATTGACTGAGAATCAAAAGACTGGGGTATGGTCTCTAGCTCTGGGAGAGAGCTTTGGAAAGTCATTTCCCTTCCCTAGATTTAGTTTTCTTATCTGTAAAGCTAAGGAATTGGCATAACTAGTGTTTCTATGACTGCTTTATCTCTAAGATCTTTCCTAGCTCTAAAGTTCTCTGAAATCTTTCCATTTTTAATATATGAGATGAGGAAGGAGATGCAAATGGCAGGTGGAGGGGTAAATGTTTGTTAATTGGGCTGACTGGAGAGTAGCAATAGCAGAACGCTCAAATGGAAATTAATCATGTCCTTTGTGATCTGAGTTAATAGACAGGTGAGGGACAAAACTTGAGACAGAGTGAATTGTTTTCTATGATTGCCGTGTTTGGTGCCTGATCAAACTCCAGAGTAGCCACACCCAGTGGACCTGGCTGACTTCAGCTGGGACCCCCCCCCCCTCCCCAGCATCCAGCTTGCTGGTTGATTCAAACCAGACTCCCCGCTTTGTTTGAAGGCCATGTTCACTTGGTGATGGATTACAGCAATGAGCCTACCCCTGCTCAGCTCAGCTTCCTGACCACTTGTTGGCCAGAGGCTACATTGCATCCAGTCAGACTTTATTATAAATAAAATTCTACAGCCATCCCCTCGCCTCTCCTTCCACCACCCCTTTGTGGGCTGTCCAACAATGAAAAAGCTTCAAAGTATTTTTATGCAACATTTACAACTGAGAGCTATACAAAATCTGACAGGTGTTTACAATAGCCGCCATTTGGCCATCTGCTGGGAAAATGCCAAAATCCATAGATCTGTATGGAAAGTCCTCTCTGCAGATGTGTCTCCAGGAAAAGGCTCTTGGTTTGCCCAGGGTGTGAGTGTTTAGGACCTTGTCCATTACGAGGCTTAGAGTAGGTGCTTGGGAATCCTTCTTGATGAATAGAATGGTTGACTGCTCTGTAGCTCTCAGTTCTCCCTGGCAAGCACCACTCCCCATGTCTCTTTCTCTCTGTTCCCTCACTCTCCCTGAAACAAACTCCAGGGATTTCCTATTTTGCTCCTGGGTGTTCTTGGCAGGCAAAGGATATCTCTGGCCTAGAAAGGAAGATGGTGCCAGCCGAAGGAAAGATAAATGGAACTCAGCTGGCAGCATTGAATCATTTGATGGAGTGACAGGTCTATAAACCTGTGCCAGGGATGGGTGGATCTTGGCAAGTTTGTCATAGCATGGTGGTTGAAATGGGTGGTTGGCCTTTGGAGAGGTGAGAAAGTCTACAGGCCAGAGCAACCTTTTTGAATTTAGTTATATATGTCAGATCCCACATCAGGAAGCTCCAGGAGATCACCTGTGCTAGAAGTTAGCTATATTGCATATTATTACAATGAGTAGGATATTAGGAGACTTCTAGAAGTCCTTAATATTGAAGCTTTATAATATTACCTATTTAGGAGTTGACATTTTTATTTCACTTTAGAATTCACAAAATACTTTCTTCCAAGATTTGTGAGATTCAACTATCAAGTTATTATCCCCATTCGAGGCTGAGTGACTAAGTTACTTTCTGATTGGCAATGAACAGAATCAGAACCTGAACTCAAGCCTTATGGTTTCCACAGGTAGCACAATAGTTTTCCCTTTCTTCCAGGCTGCCTTGTAAAGGTTTGGCTGCAAATCTGTATTTGTTACATTGGTATTTGACTCATGGAAGGCTCTCAGAAAATAACCTTGCCCGCCTACTGTGTGTCATGTTTGAAAAATGTAGGATGGGTTATTTTTTCCCCTTCTTTTTTTTCTTCCTTCTTTGTGTTAACTCCCTGAAACTCTTAGTACAAATGGCCTACACACATCTGAGGCCCAGTTGTTGACTGATTACAAATTCAATTTAAATCCTCTCTGGGCCCCATTTTCCTCATCTGTAAAACAAGGAGGGGGGTGGATGCAATGATCTCTGAAATCTCCTGGCTCTAAATCTAGGATCCTATGATCCAGAAAGTATTTATTAAACCTCCTGTGGGCCTGGGGGCTAGGGAGAATACAGGAAAAAGAGGAGAAACAGACTCTTTGCTTTCAGTGTCTTCATTGAGCCCTAATGAGCCTGAACCTTTAGTCGATCTTGGTAGCTGCCTTTCTTCTCTTGGAGGCACAGGAAAAAGAGAATTGTCCTTGCTTTGGGGGATCTCATGGTCTGCTTGGAAGCTTGGACACAAATTCCAGAATTCAATCCATGTACATCTCCCTCAAATTACAGTAAAGAGGGGGTGCTTTTGCTGTTATATCTCCTTCCATCCACATCTCTCTGATTCTGTCATTTTGTATTTTTCTATCCATATAGTGGTGTATATAGCCTCTTTATGTCTTTATAAGCCATCAGTGTTAGCAGGAGGTCTTAAGGTGAAGAGAAAAATGTCAATTGTCAGATCAGAGCCAAGCTCAGCTGGTGGTTTTTTCTGCAAATTTAAGAAGGGTTTGGGAATGAGGGAGATTGTAGTCCTGCTGTTCTCTGCACTAGTGAGACCACATCTAGACTGTCCAGTTCTGGGTGCAAAATTTTCAGAAGAGTTTTAACATGTTGGAGTGTATCCAGAAGAGGGCAACTAGGTGGTAAGGGGACTAGAATCCATAGGGAATCGTTTAAAAAAAATGGGAAGTTTAGCCTGAAGAGAAGTCTTGAAAGGAGCAAGATATCAATGTTCAAACAGCTGAAAAGTTATCATGTAGAAGAAGATTAGCTTTGTTTTGGGTTCACAGTGAAGAGCCAGGAGCAATGGGTAGACGGGGTCAAAAACAAACAACAACAAAAAACAACAACTAACCATCCTAACTTTGAGAATATCCAGCAATGAAATATAATAAAGTCATGTAAGGTAGTGAGTTCTTTGTCCTTGGACATATCTTTCAATAGCTGCTGAATGGCCATTTGTTGGGGTTGATTGAGAGGGGATCTGTGCTGCAAAGGACTTGAACTGGAGGATCCTAGAGGTCCTATCCAGCTCTGAAATGTTGTGATGCTCAGATGAAATAGTCATTGGGCCAATAAGCATTTATTGAGCACTTATTATTTGCTGGGCACAACACCAAGCCCTAGAGATACAAAGAAAGATAAAAGTATATTTTTTGCCCTCAAGGACCTTTCATAAAGTTGAGGAAATAACTTGCAAACAATTCTCTCTTTCTTTCTCTCTCTCTCTCTTTCTATTCCTCTCCCTCCCTCTCCTCCTTCTCTTTCTCTCTTTTTCCCTCCATACACATGTAAATGTATATACACATATGCACACGCATATACACATATATCTCTATATGCAGATATATATATATATATGTGTGTGTGTGTGTGTGTGTGTGTGTGTGTGTGTGTGTGTGTGTGTACATATGTATGAATAGCTTTTCTCCAATCACTAGGACCCTGGCTGAAATAATAGGGGCATGGAAAGAAGGGAAAAGGAGTAGAGATTTAACTATTCAACTTCACTTCTGAGGCAAAGCCTGAACACTGGAGTGAGAATCTGTGTCTGAGAGGAAAAGCGGATACCTCAGTTCTGTGGTGTGGAAATTCTAACCAAAGAGCATAAGCCTATGTTATCTTAGCACAGGTCCCTATCCTGCCCTGTGCCCCCTCCATTTCTCAAACTCCACTGAGGAAACGGATGCCCAAATCAGCAATGTAGGACTCTAGAGAAGGCTAGATGAGATAGACTAGGAAACATTCACTTGCACCAGATGATCCAATGGGAAGAATCCTTCCAACTCTGAAACCTATGAGCTGATTGAAGAGACAGAATAGCTGCATAAGAAACCATTATTTAAGAGTCAAAATGAGTGGTTCTCATGATTAGGGGCTGATAGAGACTGGAGATGGGAGATAGTAGAGGGACCTTTGTAGTCAAGATGAATGGAAATGGGGACTTAAGCAAGACAACGACACCATTCCCCTGATTCCTCTGAACCTCACTCCACCCCACTCCCAACCCTCCCACCAAAACCTTAAAATAGCTTTTACAGTCTTGTTTTACAGGACCACTGTCACTCCTTCGTGATAAATAGGTCTTCACTGGGGCCTCAAATGCAGGGCACAGAGACGTAATCACATTATGTTTGACAACAAGCCCTCCACTCCTTTGCAAAACTCATAAAATTACCAATTTCATGGTTGGTTTTCCCCCTGCTCCTCCTGGTAGCTCTATTCCTTCAGAATGGGGAGCGTGACCTTACACTCTCCTAGATGATGATTCATCCTAAAAGGGTCCAATTCAGATGAAAACATCCATGCATTTCGCTATGATCTGGGCCATTTATTTCTCTTTCTCTGTATTGTCACTGCACTGAGTACTGATGAGCTGAAGCCTTCATTGCTGGGGTCATCCTCCCCTTAGGGAGGGTATGTGTATTTGAGGACAGTTAGGTGTATATAAAAGGCACTGGAATGTGATTTAGGAAACCTAGGCTCTTTTCTCAGCCTTGCCACTAAACTCGGGTCTCAAATGGACTTATACAATAACCAGATCTAGTCAAATACTGATTCCAGCCTCTTCTGGCTCTCACCTCTCCTGGGTCCAGCCTTCTCTAGATTCAACCTCTTTGTTTTAGAGAAAGTGAAATTGCTGCTGGGAAAAGTTGTGGCTTGATCAAGTTGCCCAGTAAGTATCAGAGCTGAGACTTGAACCCAAATTTTCAGGCTCTTGAGTCTACTGCTCTTTCTACTATACCATGGAAATAAGACAAAATTTCCTGCTTGGCACTAGAAAGGACATTGGGCTACAAGCCCAGAGTCCAAGGTTTGAATCTCAACTCTGCCATTTACTTTGGGTTCTTTTGGCCAAGTCATTTTCCCTCTAGTTTTTGTAAAGGAAGATTATTTTATAGTTAATTTCTTATCTCCGAAATGGGGATAAGTGTCCCTGCCAGGATGCTCTCCAAGTGCTATAATAAAGATCAAGTGAGGTCACAAATAGAAATGGGCTGTATGCACCCTAAGGTAGTGGTGTCAAATATATTGATTTAAAGAAAACACAAATTAACTAGGTCTATGTTGTATTGTACTTTTCTTAAATTTAATTTGGTTCAGGCTGGGAGATGTTTGACTCCTCTGCTTTATGGCACTTTAGACACGTAAGGGGTGGGTATAATTGTGAAAATGCATCCTATATCAGGGGTTCATAACTTATTCTGGTATTGTGGGTAGACCCCCTGGCAAGGTGGTAGAGTCTATAGTATGGAGCCCTTCTTAGAGTAATATTTTTAAATAAAGAAAATAAAATTTTGTTGTTCAGTTATATCTGACTCTTTGTGAATTCATTAGAGTTTTCTTGGCAAAGATCATGGAGGAGTTTACAATTTCTTTCTCAAGATCATTTTACAGATGAGGAAACGGAGGCAAACATGGTTAAATGACTTGCCTAGGGTCACATAGCTAGTAAGTTCTGAGATTAAATTGGAACTCAGATATTCCTGACTCTAGGCCCAGCTTTCCATTGCCAACATAAAATTCCTAAGACTATAAAGGAAACCAATTATGTTGAAGAAACGGTTATGAGAGATATTTTGTTAAAGTTTACCAAGCCCAAGTTAAAAACCTTTTCCTTCAATGCAGATTCCCAACCTCCCTGTTCATTAGGAGAAAGTGTGCATAAATTGCTTTGACAGAAATAAATCAACCTGATAGCCAACCTTCTGATAAAAAATCACTGAACTTATTATTATTACCATTATTATACTTTTTGCTTGGGTACTCAACTAGTTGGGGCACATGGTAGGTGTTAAGTAAATACAAATCACAAGTAATTAAATAATCTCCTGCTGCCACAGGGTCATAATATAGCACAAAGTGTTGATACTCGATACTTAGAGACCCTGAGAATCAGGAAAAGAAGTAGGAGAAGGAGAACAAAGTTAGAGCAAGTGTCAGAAATTCACAGATAGGATTCCTAAAGCAGTAGGAAAAGAAAGTTTACAGAATTTTGATTCAGAAGCAATTTTTCTGGAATAAGAGCTGTTCAAAGAGAGGTGTACCTGCTATTCCTGAGGGTTTAAGAGAATGGGAGTAAGGAATGAAAAAAGTTAGATAAAAGTATAATAGTGACCTTAGTTAAAGTGCCTTGGGAAGAAAGAAACCAGCTGACCGGCACTGGAAATGCTCCCACTTTTAGTAACCTGTCAATTGCATGTGTTCCTCTAGATCTGCCACATTTTTCCTTTAACCCTCTTCTACTACTGAAATGGGAGTTATCTAAGCAGCCATGTTCCTTTTTGACAGGTTGGTTCCTTCAAGAATCATAAAATCTCAAAGTGGGCTTTGGAGAAAATCTAGTCTAGTGTATATATCTGAGCAGGAATTCCCTCTACAGCATCTCCAATAAGCAAGCACTCGGACTCCTTCAGAGAAGGGGAACCTACCAAGATAGTCCATTTCACTTTTGGGCAATTCTGGTTGTTAGGAAATTTCTCTGTGTATGATATGCAGTTCTGCTTCCTCGAATCTTGCTCCTGTCTCTTCTCCATCCTTCCCTCCTGGGACCAAACAAAATAACGCTTATTGCTCTTTTATGAGGCAAGCCCTCAGATGTTTGAAGACAGTCCTCAAACTCCTCCATAAGCCTTCTCTTCACCAGGCTAAACAACATTAGGTTCTTCAACCAATCTTTGCATTTCACTGTTCTCTTGGATCCTGTTGCATTCCGTTCTCTATGTGTGGTTCCTAAGCACCTAGCCCATGTGTTTAGCCCAAAGCTGGGCACTGTGGGGAGATGAGAAGGAGAAAATGCAGTCTATGGCGTCAAAGCGCTCACAGTGTAACTGGGAAGCAAAGATGGATGCACATATAGCAGAACCATGGAATCTTTGCTCCTGTGGCAGGGTGCCCTTCTCTGTGCTGAGTCATGGTGTTTAGACTAGGAACAGCTGGAAGTCCTGCTCTTCCACAAGGTGTCTGGGCTGGGAGCAGCTGCCAGGTTGGCCTCTCCCTTCTCATTTCCATTGACTTCACAAGGCAGTCCCAGGGTCATCTTCATGGTCTGGCCCACCTACCAGAGAGGAAGATGGGAAATAAGAGAATAATAACAAAATAATAATAATAACTGGCTTTTCTGCAGCAGTTTAATATTTGCAAAGCATTTTACATATATCATTTGATCATTGCAAAAAACTCTCTTAAGTAGGGTCCATGTTTGTCTCCATTTTATAGATGAAGAAACTGAGGCTGAGAAGTTAAATGACTTACTTGTCCGGGATTAAATAGCTAGGAAGAGTCTGCTGTAGGATTTGACTGTGGGTCTTCCTGACTCCAAATCTAGCACTCTACTACACCACCAGGAAGAACCATTGAAATGGAGCAGCTAAGAGGCACAGTGGATAGAGAGCCAAGCCAAGAGATACTGGGTTCAAATTTCACCTTCCTATTGGTTTGGCCTTGGGCAAGTCATTTAACCTCATTTGCCTAGCCCTTTTCCTTTTGTCCTAGGCAAATGAGGTTAAATGACTTGCCCAAGGCCAAACCAATAGGAAGGTGAAATTTGAACTGGAGAACAGAAAATAAGGATTTAAAGAAAGGGGGGAAAGAGTCATTGGAACTTTGAAACTCAAGAGAAGAGGAAACACTCTGCTGGGGGAATGGAAAGAGAGGCAGATGGAAAGATTTCTCCTAACTCAACTGGAGCCTCTGGAGAGCTGGGCAGTAGAATGAGGTTCCTTCCCATTGCAGGGATCATTTGAACCAAGAGTGAAGCTCAGACCCAAGTGAATGAGCAGAAGGTGGTTAATAGCCCTAAGGCATAGGCATTAATGTAGGCCTGAATGAGCCAGAAAGTTTCACATTCCCCAGAGGCAAACTGGTGTTGACTATTTCAGGACTGGTGTCATCTCTTGTGGAAAAAAGAAGAGTTGTTATTGGGAAATACAAGTAGTGTAGTTAAACCAAGGACAAGGAGAAGGACCATGGAAGGAAATGTGTGAGAAACAGAAACACAGCAGTGAGCTTCTACAATAGATAAAGTTACATGGACAATTGAGCATTTGAGCCATGATGGGAGAGATTGTTGAAGTAGGGAGCCAGAGTGGAAGAGGAACCAATGAAGCCATGGCTACCAAGAAGTAATGGCTGGTTAAGGAACAATGGGGCCCAGAACCTTGACAATAAGGAACCAATCTTGACTTTGTCCCACCGTGGGGTTCCATTCTAAACAGTCATATTTATTGTAAAGTGGGTACAATGTTCATGTCTCCAGGGGATTTAAGGACAGCAATCTTAAATTTAAGCAGCACCAGAGTTTTATTCTTTTTGAGGGTCCCTCCTAGGGGAGTATCTGTGGAGACCAAAATCTAAAACCACATTGAGCGAGGCTCTGGGGTTTCAGGTTTTGGTCCCCACAAGGATCTAGAAAATTATCTAGGTCTCTAGAGAGAAATGGAGACCCCCTCAGAAAGTAGAGTTCATGACAATCTATGGTCTCACATGTGAGTCCATTCTGCATCCTTTAAAATCTAAACAAAAAGTCTTCTATGTTGAATGTCTGTTTAGCTTGAATGCCTACTTTTGGGGAGCTGACATCCTTTGGCAGAAGGGCCACCTGATGATATTGCCAAGTATCACCTAAGTGGAGCAGCTGCATTGCACAATGGGTAGAGCCTCCATAAAGTCTGGAGTAAAGACAATTCATCTTCTTGAGTTCAAATCTGACCTCAAACACTTATTACCTGTGTGACCCTGGGCAAGTCACTTAACTCTGCCTCCATTTCCTCATCTTGTACCAATTCTGTGAAATGATTGAATTGACTTGTCAAAGCAAGCAGGGCTCTGAGAATCACCAGACTGATCAAAGGGCACTGTTTGAGCTCTGGAACAAATGGCTAGGAGCCAGTCAGAAAATGCAGATGTTGATTCACAGCTCCTTGAAACCTATGCCCATGAGCCATAGCATTGCCTTGAAGTTACAGTCAGTCTTTGTGGACCTCATGCCTAAAATCCAGGGTCTCCCAAGAAGCCTACAAGATGGGCTCCAACAGACTTTTCGTGACATGCAGGAGCTCCCTACAACCTTTTCCCTAAGAAATGGGTTTGAAGATTTAGAGCAATGGTTCCCAAACTTTTTTGGCCTACCGCCCCCTTTCCAGAAAAAATATTACTTAGTGCCCCCTGGAAATTATGAAACTATTGAACTCAGAATAGAATGTAATACAAAAAAAGTGTGGCCATCACTGCTTCCCTGGATCACTGCAGCACCCATCGGGGGTCAGTAGCGCCCACTTTGGGAATCACTGATTTAGAGAAATATCAGATTCAGGCCCAGGAAAGCATAGAACAACTGCTGTGTTTCTTAGAAAGTAACCACTTTGCCCTTCTGACTATCCTTTCCCAGAGAAAGATGTGATAATATTCCCTGGAGTGTTATGAACTGAAGATGGAAATGGCAAACCATTCTAGTATCTTTGCCAAGAAAACCCCCTTAGTCAGGGTAAATAGGTCAGATGAATGAAGTCAATGGACTGTTGGCCCCTCTATGGTGAAGGCCAGAGGTTGACTTTCTCCGGTGTCACCCATTAGGGCCAGGCCAACCAGAGCAAGAAATGAGTAGTCTTTAAAGTTTACCCAGGCCCTCTGGGTCAAGAAGGAGCCTCTGACACGAGAGTTAGACACATGAAATACTTGGATAGTATCACTGAGCATTCTGTGCTAAGCACCAAAATGAGAAGGGTGAAGAGGGGATACAGAGAAGGGATATGGTGTGGATGAAAGAGTGTGATGGGGCAGGGGGCAGCTAGGTGGCTCAGTGGATTGAGAGCCAGGCTTAGAAATGGGAGGTCCTGGGTTTAAATCTGGTCTCATACACTTCCTCGCTATGTAACTCTAGCAAGCATCACTTAACCTTCATTGCCTAGCCCTTACCAGTCTTCTCTGCCTTGGAACCAATAGACAGTATTGATTCTAAGATGGAAGGTAAGGATTTTTGGTGTTTTTGTTTTTTTTTTAAAGAAAGTGCATGATGCCCAAAGCCAATAGGTGTGGATTACTCTTTGCTCAGGCCCTCCAATTGACTGTGTAGCAATAGGCAAGGGATTTGACTACTCTAAACTGCATTTGCTATGATTGTAAATTGAGAGGAAAATTATTTTTTTAATTAACATTTGTTTTTACTTATCTTAAATTTCTTCAGACTAACAGAGAACCACCGTCCATGCCTTATAATTATTTTTTAAGAAAAAGAGGAAAAAGAAAAAAAATCAGGAGAGCTAATCAATACATTAAAAAAAAAAAAAAACTGGATCTGCAGTAGTTCACATTCAGGGAACTCCCACCTCTGCAAAGGAGAGTGGAAGGAAGTAGAAGAAAATGCTCTGTAAGCCTTGCAGTACTATATGCATGTGAGTGGTCATGTTTTTAGTACCATTAATAAAATAATAATAACAACAGTTAACATTTATAGAGCACTGTTGAAATTGCAAAGCAGGCTACCTATATTATCTCCCTTGATGATCATAATGACGTGGTCCAGGAAATCAGAAGAGATTATATTTCATATGGAGGTCAAAGAAGGCTTCCTGGAAGAGAATGAGGCTTCACCTGGGCTCAGAAAGGTAGATAAAATTGAACCTAGGGGAGAAGAAATAATAATCCATATTATAATAGCATTTATATAATGCTTTAAGATTTGCCAAGCTCTTCACATATTTTATCTCATTGATCCTCACAACCATCCTGTGAGGTAAGTGCCATTTCTATTCCCATTTTAGCAGAAAATGAGGCTGAGAGGAGTTAAATAACTTGCCTAAGGTAATAGTTATTAAATGTCTAAGAAAGAACTTGAACTCAGATCTTCTTGACTCCAAGGCTAGCATATATGTGTGTGTATAGACATATACATACACACATACATACATACACAAGGATTTTTTTTCATCCCTCTTGCTCAAAAGCAAGGATTCTTAACCATTTTGGTGACTAGGACTCCACTGGCAGTCTAGTGAAGTCTATGGATCCCTTTTCAGAATCATGTTTTCAAATGCACAAAAATAAAACACAAAGAACTGCAAAAGAAATCAATTGTATAGAAATATAGTTATCAGCATATTTTTTAAATCAAGTCCATGGACCCCAGGTTAAAAATAAAATTCCTATTCTAGAATGTGCTACACACAAAGCCATGGTCTTAGCTCCTTTGAAAGGGAAGGTTTCATTTATTAATTTGGATGTGAATGGCAAAGAATGTCAGTTTTTAACTTTCTGGACTTCTGTATGTTGAAATCTACCTCCTCCACATGCACTCAGGCAGATCACATATGATCTCTCCCCTTAATATGAGCGTAAGTGCACATACACATTCCCATATACCCACAGGGCCAGATAAGGGTAGCCAACCCTGCCTGTTCTGAGGGTGCACTAGAACAAAGCTACAAAGCTCCCCTGGAGTGTGCCCTGGGATCAAAGAGCCAGCAAGCAGCAGCAAAGCATATCTTGGGAAAGTATAGTTAGAGCCAGGAGCTCTAGCCTTGGCTAATGAATTTGGGGGAGCCCCCCCAGCATGTTAGAAGAGCCCCTGTGGTTAAGTGTTCGATCCACTATAAAGCTGCCTGCCTCACTCTGAGGCAGCAACCATTCTGGGGGAGGTGGGACACAGAGGAAACTTGTCTTTGTTTTACTTTTGCCTAATTCTCCCAAAGCAGCTCCAATGAGCCCCTGTGTGCAAGGACTACCTAATGTTGGCTTTAGCAGGAACCAGGGTGTCAGGAGCCTGGGAACGTGCTCTCAAAAAGGAATTCATCCATAGAGGCTTGCGACAGAGGAACAGGAGCCCATCTCAAGGCAGGTGGCAAGATGCTTCCACCCCATTTCCCAGGGACATGTACAAATCACTCCTCCCCGCGTTCATTTGCTTCTTGGCATGGGCTGTGTTCATTTCTGCCAGTCAATCTGTGGTTTCACATTTCAAGCTGTACTGTCTCGTATTTAACTTGGAGTTGGAACAAGGCTAGACTCTGGGAGCTAAATAATAATTATGAATAACAATAACAATAACAAATACATAGAAAAGTGAGAGAAAGCATATAGTAGACAGATTACTGGACTTGGGACTTTTGTCTCAGTTCTGCCGATAATACCGTGTGACTTTGGACAAGTAATTTGTAGAATTTGCAGAATCCAGAGCTAGAAAAAAAACCTTAGAAAATCACCTCGCACAACCCCCATACTTTACAAATGAGGAAATTAAAACCCAGAGAGGTTAAGTGATTTTTCCCAAGATTAAACAGCTGCAGAACTGGAATTTGAACCCAGACTTTCTAATTCCAAATCTGACTCTCTTTCCATGACCCAATACTCTTTCTTGTCCTTGTTCTTCTCCTTTGTCAAAATTCTGATGGGAATGAAAGCTACATTAGTTAACAACTTCAGTCCTTCCTAGCTCTCATCTCTTATAGTGTTATGGTTATTGATCCCTTTTTTACAGATATGGAAATTGAGGCACAATGCAGCAAGTTCCTTTATTATTCTTCCATCTATTGTTACTTCTACACTAGATTTAAGAGAATTATGTCTTTCAAACTGGGCTTTCATAGTGGAAAGTAAAATAGAACATGACCTCCCCAGTTTAGGAGTCTCTGAAGGGTTTACTTATCCTTTGGAAAGCCTGTTTTGCTCCAAGAATAATATTTCATTGGAGTTTCAAGGCATGAGTGAAATGGGGAGTAGAGAGGAGAAGATATGTTTTTCCTCTATTTAAAGAGGAAAGAGGCCATTAATTACAGCTTGAACAGGAAGAGATCATGGGTTTGTGGATTTAGACCCCAGATAGCATCTAGTCCATGTCCCTTGTTTTGCAGATGAAGTGTCTGAGGCCCATAATGGTTAAGTGACTTCTCCAAGGTCACAGCCATAGTAAGTAGCAGAAAGGGAATCCCCTCTGAGCTTTGGTTCTCTGACTCTTAAGTGGGCTCTTTTCTAGATCTAGAGATAGTTAAGCAACTTATATACTCCTCTGTGCTAAAAAATGACCCAATGTGTCTATTAGGTGATTGAAAAAAATACGCAAGATTCCAACTTAGAGAGAACAATAAGCTTGGTGAAAAAAACCCTTGCTATAGAGAATGTGCATTTAAATCTTGCACCTATCATTTGCTGCTCTTGTGGTTATCCAGAAGTTTTCTTTCACATTTCCTTCATCCTTAATAGAGGGACAATAATGCTTACCCTCCCAACTACAAAGCATTGTTGTAAGGGAAGTGCTGGATAAACTGTAAAACATTAGGGTGATATGAATTATTATTATTACTATTGTTATTGTTCGGCAGCCTAGAGTAGAAGAAAGATCAGTTTCTTTCTGAAGTTACAGAACATGGATTTGTGCAATCTGGTCTTGGGTCTGCTACTTGCTAACACCTTGAGATTGGACAAGTCACTTAGCTTCACTGATCCTCAGTTGCCTCAGCTGTAAAACGAGGCAGTAATTACACAGGTGCTATTGAATGAGATAAGGTTTTTAAAGCGCCCCATGAAGTGTGAGCTGTAATTTTGAATGTCACAGTCTGCTGAGTTAACCCTGGTTGTTCCCCATAAGCTGTTTTATAGGGGTGTGGGAGGTGTGAGGAGTCAACACCTGGGGCTAAAGTTCAAGAGACTAAAGTTCAAGACTCAGACTCGGAGTCCAAACCAGTTGCAGCCTGGACCCCAGGATACTTCTTCTCGAGGCAGAGCAAAGAGGATCCTCGCTTTTTTAAGATCCTCATCTAAAAAGGCAGCTACAATAGGCTTCCCCAATCTTGATTTCTTTGAATCAGAAGGATGTAGAATGGTGTGGGTCCCTGCTGGGGCTCACACCCTGGAGGCTGGCAGATTTCCCTCAGGAGTGAGCCTGAGTCTGGGCAGACATCATTCACCTGGCCCTCCCAGGAGCCTCCCACACTCATCTCCTCTATTGAGCATGGATTTGGGCTTTATCTGGTGAAAGCATCCTTGGAGCTGCTGAGTTTCTTCATTTCTCCCCACGGTGCAACATTCAGTATCATTGCAGGAAGGAAGAGAGGCAGGAGGGAAAATGCCTTCAGAAATCTGGATGGAGACTCATTGGCAAGAGGAGTAGGTGCCACGAGGGAGGATGGGGAGGGTGGTAGCTCTCAAAATATGTGCTGTGGATTGCTTGTACTTCCATCAAGTTTTTTCTTGGTGGTCTATTCACCAATGCTCATATGGTTTGAAGCAAAATTTAGATCAATCATGGATGAAACTGGCAAACAAAGTTATTAATGATTGGATGCATATATGTATATTCAGAGGCAGCTAGGTGGTGCAGAAGATGAGTCAGGACGACTCGAGTTCAAATGCGATTTCACTCATTGGCTAGTTGTATGACCCTTGATATGCCACTTTGTTTGTCTTAATCTACTAGAAAAAAATTAACAAATCATTTTGCCAAGAAAATCCTGTGGACATTATGGTCCATGGAGTTATGAAGAATTGGACACAACTGAACCACTCAACAACAATGACAACAACATGCATATTTACTGTTCAAGACTGCTAAACTACTGGGCAGCTAGGTGGCTCAGTGGATAGAGAGCCAGGCCTGGAGAGGGGGAAGTCCTGGATTCAAATTTGGCCTCAGACACTTCTTAGCTATGTGACCCTGTGCAAGTCACTTAACTCCCATTGTCTGGCCTGTACAGCTCTTGTATCTTGAAAATAATACTTAATATTGATGCTATGATGGAAGGTAAGGGTTAAAAAGAAAAGAGTGCTAGATTTGAAGTCAGAAGCTTTTCCCTATAAGTTATTTATTGTGGGGACATCATTTAACTGTTTGTTGCCTGAAAATGGAGATATGATATCACTTATATGATGATTAAAGAAGAAGCATTTTTCCAATCTTACAGTGCTATAGAAACATGAGGCTTTGTTATTATTGTGCTAGGACTTTGGGGGCCATATTGATGAAGACCACCTAGTCTCTGCCCTCAGGAGGATCTGGGTTAAATAGGCTAAATATAAGCCATGGAAATGTAGAACTGAAAGATAAAAAGTTCCTTTGAAATCTAGGGGAATTCTGAAGTGCCAGAAGAAGAGACCTCTCCCAGGTTGGAGGACCAGAGAAGGCAACTTAGAAGAGGAAGCCCTATTAAGCTAGCCCTTGAAAGATGGCATTTTAAGAATTTAGATAGGTCTGGGGACAGATGAAGGGAGAGGACACTTTTAGCAAAGGACCTTGTTTGGATAATCGTAGATCCTTCCATTTGCTTAGAGGGAAGAATTCATAACAGAGAACAGTGGGAAGGAAGGCTCGAACAATGTTTATACATAAAGACCAATTTGTATTTGTTTATTCTGCTCCAAATAGCTCTTATTATGGGTAGGCATCCATCCTGTCTTCCCTAGGCTGTGAGAGGTTCCCAAGGAGAGGGCTAAGGTTTCTTCTTCTCCTGATGCCCTCAAACTGCGAGTTTCTTAAAGGTAAGGCCCAGGTGCAGTCCTTTCATGTCTTCCCAGATGGAGAGCTTCCCAGGGCCAGACCCTTCCCTGTGTTCTCCCCAGGACCTAGGTCTACTCTGACTACCTCCCATCATTCCAGCCCAGGTTCAGACTTTTTGACTCTTCTCATCCCAGAATGACTTGGCAGAGCCTGATCTTATCTTTTTTCATAAGAAGACAGGGCCATTTTCTCTGCCTCCCCCCAATCCCCATCATTCTAAGACTTCCTGTCCCTGATGTCTCCTAATTTTCACAGTCACCTGAGCAAACCTAGAGGCCTTAATTAGCAGTGGACCGAACTCTGCATCTGCTGAGCTGGGGTCCTGGAGCTTTGTGTACTGGAGTCAGACAGTTGAGAGAACAGGGTGAATTGTGGATTTATTTCAGGACCAAAAAGCAAAGAGAAATCTGGCCATCTGTGACTATGTCTGGAACAGTTGGAAATCAAAAAGGGCTTGGAGGGGAGGTTGGGGATAATCTCCCCTGCTTTATATCTTATTGTGGCCTTCATATGAGGCTCAGAGAAAGGGATTGTGCCTTTTCTCCTTAGCCACAAAGTTAAAATTCTTCTGGGTCAAAGAGAGCCCATTCTCCTATAACATTTTTTCCCTGGTGAGCTGGTGAAGAAGTGATGCACTAAGATTTCTTTGAGGTGAGCAATAGGGTAGCAGGTCATGGACGGTTTAGGTAGTAGCCTCCTTGGGTAAGATGTTCAGTTTTTGAGGCAGCTAAGTAGCTCAGTAGTTAGATAAACAGGCCTGGAGACTGGAAGTCCTGAGTTCAAATCTGGACTCAAACACTTCCTAGCTATGTGATCCTAGACAAGTCATTTAATCCCAATAATCTAGCCCTTAGCACTCTTCTGCCTTGGAAGTGATACTTAGTATTGATTCTAAGACAGAAGGCAAGATTTTTTTATAAAGAAATATTTGGTTTTAGCAGCTATGGCAAGTCAGCTTCTTAGGTGTGGAGCAAGGAAAATGGCACACCACATCATTTGGGAAAAGATCCAAATTTCACTTGGTTGGGTCCCTCATCTGTTATCTCTTCTAAAAGAGAAGGTAAGGGTTAAACATTTGTTTTTCATTTTTTTCAGAATCGGACCATTGATGCCAGGATCAAAAAGGCCCTCAAACAGCCATTGGAGTCCAAGGCAGGCTGTACTGATTCTCACATTAGTCACGGAGACTCCCAATACACACACACACATGTCTTTGTTCTCAGCCCAGGCTGTGGGCACATTACTGTACATGATGCCTTGTAGGCAGCCAGAGTGATTCTCGGAGCATTGGATGAGAGAGAGAGAGAGAGAGAGAGAGAGAGAGAGAGAGAGAGAGAGAGTTCGTTCAAATTCTAAATCTGTTGCTTATGGGTCAATCATAGCAGAGTTCACTATTTGAGTGGCTTTATTTTTATTTTTTTTTTAAACCCTTACCTTCCATCTTAGAATCAATACTGTGTTTTTGGCTCCAAGGCAGAAGAGTGGTAAGGGCTAGGCAATGGGGGTCAAGTGACTTGCCCAGGGTCATACCGGTAGAAAGTGTTTGAGGCCACATTTGAACCTAGGACCTCCTGTCTCTGAGTCTGACTCTTCATCCACTGAGCCACCCAGCTGCCCCCTATTTGAGTGACTTCAGACAAATGCTTGACCTCTCTATGCCTGGTCCTCTTTGTGAAATGAGGAGGTTGTGCCAGTTGACCCCTAGATTCCTTCTTACCTCTAACTTCTATAACCTGAGTAGTGCAGATTAAGGGATGAGTATAACCTAAATTTATGTAGCACTTCATGGTGGATAAAGCATTCCACATCCAGTACTTCAGCTGCTCTTAGCATCATACTATCTTTAATTCAGAGCTGGGAGAAGGGGGACTCATAGTCTTTGCAACAGCTCTTGGAGGTAGACAGTATAGAGATTACTATCCCCATTTTGCAGATGAGGAAAATGAAGCTCAGAGGTAGGAGAGTCAGGACTTAAAGCCAAGGAATTCCATTTTCAGTCAGAAGAGGGAGATGATGGTTGTTCATCATCATTAAAGTCAATTGTTGGAAGGTCCCCAACATTCCTTACTTGGAATTTTAGGGTTAGAAGGAACCTCAGCAATCATCTAGTTCAACTACACTCGAGGAATCCCTAATAGTTCAGATCTGACAAGTGAGTTTACAGCCTCTATGTGAAGACTACAATGAGAAATCTGGCACTGAAATCACAAGGACCAAGTTGACTTCACACCTCAGATACTTACTTGGGCAAGTCAGTCAACCTTCATGGGCTCCAATTTCCCTATCTATAAAATGAAGGGTTTAGACCAGATGTCTTCTGATATTCCTTCCAGGTCTAGATATAAGATCTTGAGTTTCCTCTTTTGGTTAGGAATTATTAGGAATATTTCCTGATATGAAATTTAAATTCAAGAAACCTTCAGTGCCCATCCAAATAATGTATTTCTATGCTTGGCTATAATGATAATAGCTCTCATTTACATAGTTTAAGGTGAGCAAGCACTTTCTAGAGTGAAAAGAAAAGGAAAGGACATCATCTCTGATCTTGGTAGAGAAGCTCAGCCTATTTAAGTGATGACAACCACAAATACAGAAAAATTGGCAAAGAAAGGATTCTGTTGGTTATTAGGATGTAGCGTTGGAAAGAAGCTTAGAGCTAAATTTTACAAGTGGAAGTGACTTGCTGAAGAAGATGACACAGGTAGTCTGAAAATTTGAACCCATTAAATCCATTCTTGAGGATATTTTCAGATTCTTTCTATCTTTGAAGAATTTCTCTAACCCCTTCTCAAAATCTGGAGCCTTTTGGCCAATGTTACCTTTGTCCTATTCACCGGCAATGTTCTATCAAGTGGGATTTTCTTCCTCACCTCCCCCAGCACAGAATGTTGCTGAGACACTCCTTGAAAACAGTGTTTGCTATTTACCAGGCAGAGGGGGCTGGACTCAGCATGGGGTGTGTTCTCAGCTCTGCACACAGCGTGGTCTACTTTCTTTTCCAAAGGAGCCATGAGTCATAGGATGATACCAAGGGGTATATTCCTGCCTTGATGCATAGATAGGAGGTAGGAAACACACATAACAGCTAGAAAAGGCAGAGAGAAAGATGAAGAGCAAGAGAGACAGAGATCAAGAGAGATGAGGCTTTGAAATGAGTCTCCCGTTGGTGCTGCCAAGAGTGGGGTCTGGAGTTCAGTTTGGCTCAGGGCCATTCTTTGGTTCCCTCCTTCACCTTCCTAAGTAGGGAAATTAGAGAAAGCAGATGATATTGATGGATGGCTGTGTTCTTTATTGAATCCCAAATCTAATAAATCTTGGTCAATGTCTGGTCTTCCCCGGGAGGACTTCCAAAGGCTGATAAAGAACTGTTGCGTTTTTGGTCAAGCCTCTGAATTCTCTAATTTGGAGTCTGACTTTCTTTCATTCACTCTGCTAACCTCATTATTTGAGTTATATAATTTTAAACCTGGAAGGCACCTCTGACATCATCTAGTCCAGTGATTCCCAAAGTGGGCGCTACCGCCCCCTGATGAGTGCTGCAGTGATCCAGGGGGAGCAGTGAAGGCCACAGGTGCATTTATCTTTCCTATTAATTGCTATTAAAATTTTTTTTAAAAATTAATTTCCAGGGGCGCTAAGTAATTTTTTTCTGGAAAGGGGGTGGTAGGCCAAAAAAGTCTGGGAACCACTGATCTAGTCCATATTTTCTCTCCATCATAAAGCATTCAAGGCCCAGTAAAATAAAGTTTAACTTGCTCAGAGTCACCCAGTGAATCTGAGCTTGGAGTTGAACTCAAGGTTTTGACTGGTAGTTTATATCCTTCTATTATACAACTCTATCTCTTCTCAAGACCCAGAGATTTAGAAGGGATATACACACTAAAGCCTTTCAAACTTCTTTTGGCAGGGAAAGGCTGGAAATTCCACACATCTTAGAACTAGAATGTGGCAGAGATGAAGGCCATCACGCTACAGAGCCATAATTGAATCTACAGCAGCCTCTCAGTCTCGTGACAGGAGGGAACCCATCTAGTGGGTAGGAAGGCAGTAATGGAATATTAATATTTGCCTCATGTATGGAATAAGGAATGGATATCTTCCACTACCACTGCCACCATCTTTTTTTTTGTTCTTAGTGACTCATTTGGGTTAATGCCAAGATAAGTCAGTTAATATTAATATTCGTCAACACTAGTCCTCTCTTTTCTTTCCTTCTTCACCTCATAACATTTCTCCTCCTAAAACCTTTTGATAGTATTCAACTAAAAGATGAGAAAAAAGAGGCAGCTTTGAAATTTTTGAAATCATTTATCAATCAATACCTTAGAAGCCTAGGAAGACATAAAAGAAAAAACCTACTCTCTTCCATGATACCCAATGTTTAACTAGATAAAGCAGTACTAGAATTCCTTAACAGGAAGAGCTATCCAACATTGGAATGGATTGTTTTGTGAGGTGACTTTCCCCAAATAGCCAGCTGGAACTTTCCTCCTAGGGAAGTGACAGAGGTTTTAGGTGGGGTTTGGACTAGCTCATCTCTAAGATTCTTCCTGATGCTGACATTCTAGAACGCACCCCTTTGAGCCCCCAGTTCTACAAAGGTTCATGTGGATTCCAGTTTATTATGAAACTGGGGGAGTGCCCTAAATGACAATTTTTATTTTTAAAAGCCTGACTGCCCAATGCTAATTTGGCATGATTCTTATGGCAGAGTGTGGCAGACCACAGGATAGGTTCCATCCAGGGATGTGCTGGGGTAAGCTCATATCAGATTCTGAGAGCCGATTATTAAATTTGAAGTATGTAAGCATTTATACCTTGGAAATCAGCAAATGCTACAAATCAGAGCCTGGTTTTTTGTTTTGTTGATTTTTCTAGTTTTGAGAAAGTGTTGCAGCTGTTAATAATGAACATTAAATTTAAAAGTGCGTCATACCACAGAAAGCTGATTATTAAACACTTATCAGCACACTCCTGGTACCACCCTCCTTCAAGGAGAGGAAGCAAACCTTCTTCTTCCTCTGACCATTTATTTGTTCACCCTCCCCAGCAGGTTCCAATTCTCGTGGACCATTTGGAGATAAAGAACTTGTTTTCTTGAATATTTCAAAGTAGAAATCATGTTCTCCAGAATCTCTAATGTTATTTAGCATGTCCCATTAAGCCCTCCTATTAGTCTAATACTATAGCTGACGATTGCTCATTTACACTGGGAATTGTAATTATGTGTGCTGGACTTAGAGAGCTCAGCCTGCAAAGAAGCAGCCTATCCAGAGGATTGTAATCTGCATGGCCTAGATATTGGAACTGGGGGAAATCAGCAAATGGTTGAAAATACCCTAAACTACAATTTTTATTTTTAAAAGCCTGGCTACCCAATGCTAATTTGTTACATTCTTCCATAATATACCAGTTCCTTTGTTACCATGGACATCTGGGTCACTTTTAAAAAAGAAACTTGAAATGGCTGAGGAAATCATGATGAATCCTGTTAGCTAGGCAGGGTACTTGCCTGGGATGGAAGCAGGGAAATAATTTGAGTAATTTGATCTATATTGAACCCCTTCTCTTCCCACTTTTCTCCCCCACTGTGTTTAGCCATGAGGGTGGCAGAGAAAGAAGAGAGTCTGAGACTAGCTAGCCCTGACATAGGTAGATGACCCTGGAATTCTGTGATTGAAATGAGTCTCTTGAAAGAAGATAGACCTAAGTCCTATCTAATGATGTGTTTGGAAAGATGGAGAGGAAAATAGAAGACATTCTGGGCTAGGGGAATAGCATGAGCAACAACATTTAATAGAACAAGAATATATGGAGTGGAAGTCCATAGAATTTATAGCTGGAAGACATCAAGTTGACTGGACTGAAGGATGAATATTAGAGATTTATGGAAGATAACAGTAAGTAGTGGATGGCTAGATTAAGGAATACTGTGAAACCAGACTGAGCATTTTAGACACTGGTTTAGCAAAAAGAGCATCCAACAAGAAGTTGAGATTTGAGTTCTAGTACTAACTTTGCCTCTAACCCCAGTTAACCTTAGGCAGATTGCTTCCCTTCCCTGGATCTTGGTTTTTCCCTCTATAAGATAAAATAATTAGATTAGATGATCTCTAAATTTCTTTCTAGATCTCATATTCTGTGTTCTAAGTGCTCATGTTCTAGGATGCCATTGTGACTCCAACAGGAAGGAAGTGTTTCCATCTCCTGGCTTAGAAGAGTCTCTAGGCTGTGGAAGACTCCTTCAGGTCCAGACATAAGTCAAGATACATAGACCTAGAATGGGCATCTGAGCCAGGGCCAGGCCTTTTGCAGCTGAACCAAGATGATTTGGCCTGAAGGAGGAAAGGATCTGGAGTGATCCTAGGAAAAATGTGTGTGCTTTGTTCCATGGAGAGGTGTGCAAGGATTAAATTTTAATGATTTGGCTAAAATATATGAAGATTATAAATAATAGTGGTGGTTGCCAATTCGAAGTATTATTGCTCAAAGATGAAATGACTTTATTAGTTTTTATTTACAAAAGAGGTGGAAAGAGTGAAAGCAGAGAAATACAAAAGGGTAGAAAAGATATTAGCCTATCTAACTAAATATTGCTCTGGTGCTCTACTCAGCCAGGATTTGTTGACCTTCAACAGGAATTAAACTCTCTCTGGAAAATAGGAAGGGAACACCAGCTATCCACTCACCCAAGTTCCCTCCAAGAGGCAGGTCAAGACAATGACTCTAGCTGAAGGTGATTCTTGAGGCTGACTTTCTTCCTTGAGCCAACATTCTTCTTGAAGCTGGCTTCCTTCTTGGAGTCTACTTCCTTCCCTAGCCCCAGAAATTCGGGGCTTTTTATAGTGGGTTCTTGTCTCTTCCCCTTTTCACAGGGGCCAATCACAGCTTCAATATTGTCTAGCACCGCCCAGGGGGCAGTGTTTGTGGAAACCAGTTCTCACCTTCTGGATGGGTGCATGCTCATCAAAAAGGTTCACATATTCCTGGTTGACTGAGTTTCTGAGGGTGTGAATTCTCTAAGTGGTTTGTGAGTCCTCCCCCCTAGTTCAAGCTTTTGATGATTCAATCAAAAGGTAGACAAAGGAGAGTTAATCCTGTCTTCACAATCTAGTGAGCTACTAAGTAGGGGTACTTAAGTTATTGTTAACCAAAGTGTTAGCTCCAAATAGGCAAGGAGAATAAAGGATTCCCTTTCAAAAGTGTAAACTCAAAGAGAACAAAGAATTCCCTTTTACAGATAGTCTGCTATGGCTGGAATTTCAACCTACATACTTGATGTGGACTTCATCTAAGGGTACCTGAGTCTGTCTCTCTGCTCTTGGATGTCTTCCCATACCCCTCTTACTCAGCATCCTACACCAGTGCCATGGATCAGCTTCCCATATCCTGCCCAAGATATCCCTTGAAGATCCTTGTTCTGCATCAGGACAGGTCTACAGGCTCAGTGCTCTCCTGAGGTTTCCCAGGTTCAAGCCAGAGGAAGAAACAGACAATAGGACAACCCCAGGGGCTCGAAACCACCCCAAGCAAGGACTTCTGCCCAGCATGTGCTTGGTGTGATCCCAAGTCAAACATCTTCTCTTTCTGATTGCTATTACTATCTCTCCCTAGGGAGCCCAGATAACAGGCATTTGGGTGAATAATAGCCACATTTCCCTGGCCTCTGCCTTCCCAGAACCCTCCCCAGTAGGCCTTTCTTGTTCTGCCTCAAGTTTCCAGGCTGGAAACTGGTTCCCTCCTGTTCGGGTATAAAAGAGAAACCATACTTAGTGTTCATGTGAATAGATAGGCTGTGCTGCTTGTAATTGGGTAATTTGCTAAGTCTGCCTCCCCATCAGTCCTTCCTGGGTATTATTCCTCGAGTGTAGCGTGAATAGCTTTGCACACAGTCATTGGATCGGGTAACAGGGCTGTTTGGTTGTTTTAATTATGAATTGCCAGCTTCCTTTGATGCTATCCGTTCTTCATCCTCTGTTTTGCTGTCTGACGCTATAGAGACATGTTCCTCACTAATTCAAACCAAGTCATTCCAACAGTTTAGCTGCAGGGATTTCGTGCTATTTGCATGTGGGTTTTTTTTTTCATTCAAACATTCTTCAGTAGAGCAGAGAGTAGAGAGAGACGTGTCACTGGAAGCAAATTTCAGAACCGGTGGAAGGCCCTGTGTCTCTCTGAAGAGAAGGTCACATCAGAGGATTTACTTTGGTTTGGTTAGACTTGATGGGGAGACATGAGGAAGACAGGACAGGCAGGAACTTTGGGGGCATCTGACATGGGAGAAGGCTTGTTTCCATTCCTGTACTCCTTCTTATTTTCCCTGTGCCTAGAAATAGGTCTATAGTATAGGGGAATGAGAGAGTCAGACACACAGATAGATAGAAATAAAGATAGATAGATGGGTAGACAGAAAGTCAGATAGGTAGACAGATAGATAGATAGATAGATAGATAGATAGATAGATAGATAGATAGATAGATTTGATAGATTAGTTAGATAGATTGACAGACATACAGACAGACTGACTGACCTACCTCCATATTGTCATGCTGGGGTAATGGCAATCTTTGGACAAAAGTATCTCCAGTGAAACTAATCTCTCTTCTGTGTCCACTTCCCTTTCCTCAGCAAAGATATAAATCATATATGGAGAGGACTTTCTGCTTTATAAGTGCATTCCTTGCCACAACTCTGTAAGAATCATCATATAGATTTAGAGCTAGAAGGCACATTAATGATAATAAAATCTAGCCATCTCATTTTATAGATGAGGAAACTGAAGTGCCGATAGTCATTGATTAGTTCAGGTGTTGGATAGCTAGTAAGTACATGAGGCAGTGTTCAAAACCATGTCTTCCTAACTCCCAAGTCTATTACTCCTTCTACTCTATCACATCATGTCTCAGAGGAGCTGGGATTATCATTCCCATTTTATAGATGAAGAAACTGAGGTTCATGACCTACCTACATAGACTGACAAACTTAATAAATGACTCAAACCTGAGTCTTTTTGCCTCTTCAGTCTATTATTCATTCTGCTAGGCCACCTCTGTCTCTCTAATTCAAGCTTTTTTTTTTCCTATACACATGTTTTCTCCATTAGTCAATTTGGGGCTAAATTATCCATGATATTAGTGAACAATGGGAAATGCAAATCTAATCCATGCCTTCAATGGCACTTAATATGAGCCTACTGTGTGGCACATCAGGGAAGATGGGCAATTCTGAGCTAGAATGGCCAAGTTGATTGAAATATTTCACTCCCCCCCCCCAGCTCTGGCTGATCTCTCACTCCTTAAAACCCTGATTCCCCATTTAGAAATGATCTCTCCTGCTGCAGACTTTTGATAGTGCTTTCTGTTTCTCTTATACACATGTCCTATTCTTGTTCCATATCATAGTTCTAGAGACATTGTAATTTGGTGGAAAGAGTTAGGAGTGATCAGGATTTGAATCCTCCTTCTGGCTACCTTGCCAGCTTCTTGATCACAGGCAAGTTATTTAATTTCCCTGGGTCTCAGTTTCCTCATCTCAAGAATGGGAATAATAATCCTTCTTTGTTATTGAGAGCATTAAATGAGTAATACATGTACCTCATAAACTTGAAAGGCCTTGATAAAGGTCAGCTATTTTTATTTAGTTGAGTATTTGTTATTTATTCTCTTCCTTAGAATAAACTGTGCCTTTACTCAAGAGTTTTCACATGGCATGGATAAATGTGAATGCTTTTCTTTAGGAGCAGAAAAAAAATAGATCTCTCTCCTCTCAGGAAGAGAATAAAAAGTCATTGTGTAGGTACTGAATGAGTTTTTACTATTTGCCAAAACTTCTGTAGGTTAACAGATCAGCTAGATGACACCATAAAGTATGTGGCCTGGAGAAAGGATGACCAGCATTCAAATCCAGCCTCAGATACTTAGTAGCCAGGTGACCCTGAGCAAGTCACTTAATTAATCCCTTTGACTCAGCTTCCTCATCGATCAAATAAATGAACTGGAGAAGGAAATGGCAAACCATCTTAGTATCCTTGCCAAGAATACCCCAAATGGATTAATTAAGAGTTGGACATGGCTTAACAATGACTAAAATGAAGTTTTTTTATACCCCCAATTAGACTAGTCTGCAAGTTTTTTGAGGATAGGAACCAGGTTTGTTTTATCTTTGTATCTTTTCTAGTGCCAAACATAAAGCAATTCATGCACACAGTGAAGTATTTAATAAATAGTTCATGAATGAATGGATGAAAAGTATAGTCTCAGCTTTAGAAGTTGTCAAAGTGGCATGTCAGAAAGGCAACAACATAGTCAAGAAAGGAAAACCATTGGAAGCCAAAAACAAGTTGCTCCCAGATGATCATCAGGGCTACCAGGAGGTGTTTATGAATATGTCCATGTTGAAAGCATACAACCTTCTATTCCCCCAGGGGAAAACCACTGGAGATTTTGGGTGGGAAAGTCTGCTTGTTCTTTGCCCTGTGACTAGGACTCAGATGCAAGGCACTACCTCAGACTCCTCAGGCAGAGAGCAGTGATGGGATGGAACAAACAAAAAACTGATATCCTCTCTCCCTGGGAGGGGGCATAAGCCATTTAGCTTGCTGGCCTACTGCTTCTGAGATTGTTCCCCTAGTGTTTGCCTGAACTGCTTCTTTGGAATAAACTGCTCCATCATTGGAGGGTCTACACAAGGCATGAATAATTGTGAATGATCTTCTTTAAGGGAAGGGAAGAATTTTAGATGTTTCCCCTCTGGGGCATAGAAGAAAAAGTAGTCATTCTGTAGGAACTAATTGAATATTTACTCTTTGCCAAAACCTGTGCAGGCTTATTATTATTGTTATTTGATAATCCCTGCAATATAGCAAACAACTCTCTTTAACAAGGTGATTTGTACTTATGAATAACTTTCACATCTAATATAGCTAATGTTGGGTTTTCTTAAATCATAAAAAGTAGGCAGGGCAGATAATTATCCCCATTTTACAGATGAGAAAGCTGAGGCTTAGGGAAAGCTAAATGACTTCTCCAAGTCCCATATCCATTAAATGGTAAAGTCAGAGTTTGGATTCAGGTACTTTGAATAGGATCCCAGGTGCTGGTGTGATGAAGTTTCGTGGACTTGAATCACAGCCACTGTCCCTTTTATTGTATTTTGAAGAAGCCATTGGAACTGTGACCAAATTTCTGGGTCTTTTTTTTCCCCAGAAGCATAGAGTCTAGACAATTCAAAGAGGCAGATGGTATAGGATAGTGTTCTCGGCTTGGATTCAAATTCTGCCTCTTCTGCTTATTAGCTACTTTGATCCTGAGCAGAGCCACCTGTGTGTGCTTTGGCCTGTTCCTCCCAGCCTTCTCTCCTAAATCTGAGAGAGGCTTCAACCATGGAAAGGAGTTCCTTGTGCTGACAAAATGTACAGATCCTTGAAGTATTTGAGGATAGAAGATTTATAAACCATCAGAACTAAAAGGAGCCTCCAGGCCATCTAATACAACTCTCTCATTAACAGAAGGAGAAACTGAGTTCCAAGGGAATGAAGAGATGTGCCTAGAGTCACAACGGGAGACAGCAGGAGAATGAGGACCTGGAACCTAGCCCCCATCCTACTCCCTGCACTCCCTGTCTTCAGCGCACACCCCTACTGTGTGTTCCCATTGCTGAGAAATCCTTCCCTGGGTTGGCATATCTGCGGCAGCGCTGGGGTGCCTGAATACTTGAGGCAAGATCCAGTACAAGGGACTATCTCTCAGGATGTGTCCATAGAGAAGGGGGTAGATGGGAACCCAGTCACCAGGGCAGTCATTGTTATTGCCAGGTGACTCTCGCACTCAGGAAGCCAGCCTCCGGAAAACGACTGCAAGGCAGGTGGAGCTGGTCCTTCTTCCCCCTCCTCGGTTCCAATATCCATCCTTTTTATCATTCCTCTGGAGAATTTCACCACCCACACTCGGAATGGGGCGGGGGTTGGGGGGAATTATTAATGAGCTTTGGGCAGTTACTATGGGAACTTGTTGCTAATGAATCTCTGGGGTTCCCGCTACCTTTTTTTTTTCAGAGCTGTAGCAGGCAGGCACTCCCAGGGACAAGTTTCCTGCTCATGTGGTTGCCATGGTAACCAAAGTCACTAGCTAATCCCCAGACTAGCTCACAGGCTTACCCACGGAAGGAAGGACAGATGCATTTTGACTGTTGTTACATAAACTGATTTATTTTATATCGGTCTGCTCTTTAAAATTAAAGCCCGTAGATGCCCCACATCCAGTCCCTTTGGCTCTCCTTCCCTCTTCTCCCCCTGGAAGCACCTGGGAGAATTTTACACCTTTTGTTTCCCACAGAGGAGATGGAGTCCCCTGCCCCAGAACTATAGGTTTTCTGTTCCAGTAACCCCCTCTTTCAGGGCTTGTTAGCAGGTAGTGACAAGTGTAGCCTTTTTTTCTCTACTTGGGAATGGCTTGACTTTGCTCGTGTCTCCCAACTTGCCAGCTCCTGTTTTGCAAATGTCTGTGTGGATGCTGCTTCTCTCCTTAAAATCACAGAATCTCCAGATTGGAAGAGAGCACAGAGTTAGCATTTAGGTAGCACTCTAAGGTTTGCAAAATACCTTACAAATATTATCTCATATCGTCACAACAAGTCTAGCAGTGAGGCACTATAATAGCACTTATCTCGCAGGGTTGTTCGGAGGATAAAACGAGATCATATTTATAAAACACTTAGCACAGTGCCTTGCACAGGGCAAAGTCATATAAATGCTTATTCTCTTCCCCTTTCTATCCATTTTGTAGGTGAAAAAACTGAGGCAGACAATGACCCAGTGGATACCTGGAGTCACGAAGATCTGACTGAATTCATATCAGGTCTCAGATAATTACTAGTTGCATGATCCTGGGCAAGTCATTTAACCTCTGTTTGCCTCAGTTTCCTCATCTGAAAAATGAAGATAATAATAATAGCACCTACCTCTCAGGAATGTTGTGAGGATCAAATGAGATACCCATTGTACAGCTCTTTGCACAGTGGCTGGCACATAGTAAGAACAAGATAAATGTCAGCTATTGTTATTTATTATTATTTGTGCCCAAGGTCATGCTGCTAGTAGATGTCTGAGACTAGATTTGAATTCAGATTTTTCTGACTCCAGGATTAGGGCTCTAGCCACTGTACCACACAGCTTCTTCAGAGGTAATCTAATCCAGTTATTCACCCAAAAGGCCCTTCCAGCCTCATCTTGAACACTTCCAGTTCTATCTATCACATGGTCCCTCTACTAGCTTCCTATATTCCAGCCTTACCTCATGCAAAACTTGCTGAAGAATTAGCTTTCTAATTATTGATTCTTTGAATCTTTCACCTTCTACTTCCCAGAAAAGTGACACTATAGTTTCTGTAATTCTTGAGGGGATCCTTATAGCCAGATTTCTTGTCTTATGAGTATAGAAAAGGAAGATGTGAGAGCTACTCAGGTTCAGAAAAGAATTAGGTCATTTGTGAGGGCCCCAGGGGGAATGGATTGGCTGGGTTCCACTATACAGGGACTTCCCTTTTTCTGACTGTCATTCCTACACCGTAGCCAGTGTATTCCTCAACCTATATTCCTGAAAGCAGAGTCATTTGTTTCTGTCTTCTTCTGGATTCCCATCAGCACCAGGCAATAGGGTGAATCCAGAGGCAGCAAACACTTGTAGACTGGCTCTGCATGGCCTAACACTGTTCTGGGCAAGTCACAGCAGATTTTCAATAAGCACTGATGAAGACAGGTTGATGCTTGAAGTATTTCTTAAAAATACATACCAATATTTCTTCTTTCTATATGGTACTTTACAAACGCAAGGTGCTTTCTTCCCAGTGGAAACGGAAGAAAGATATTGGGGCCCCATCGACTCTTTTTTGATGCAGGTATACTTCCAGAGAATAGGAAAGGGCTCAAATGCTCAGTCGATAAGTAGTTATTAAATGCCTAATAAAGGCACTTAGGTGGCAACAATGGATAGTGAACTAGGCTTGGAATCAGGAAGATCTGAGTTCAAATTAAAATTCTGCCTCCAATGTTGACTATAGCTGTGTTGACCCTGGACAAGTCACTTAATCCTGTTTATTTAAGTTTCCTCATCTGTAAAATGATCTGGAGAAGGAAATGGCAAATCACTCCAGTATTTTTGCCAAGAAAACTCCAAGTGGGATCACCAAGAATCAGAAAGAAAGAAAGAAAGAAAGAAAGAAAGGAAGGAAGGAAGGAAGGAAGGAAGGAAGGAAGGAAGGAAGGAAGGAAGGAAGGAAGGAAGGAAGAACAAATGGTTTATTATGCACCCCAATGTACCAGGCAATGCATTGAATATTTTCAAACATTATTTCATTTGATCCTTTCAATGACTCTAGGAGGTAGGCGCTATTTATTAATCTTCCAAATTTACAGTTGAGTAAACTAAGACAGACAGGTGAAATAACTTGTCCAGAACCACACAGCCAGGAAGTTTCTAAGGCTGGATTTGAGTTCAGATCTTCCTTGCTCCAGGTCCAGTACTCTACATTGCTTCTATATCACCAAACTGCCTCTCTGTACCCTTCCAGATCATCATTCCTAGCAGCTTCTCATTGACCCGATAGCTCAGTAGCTCTGGTTTTCTTAATGAGGTTAGCATTAGGTAGGAGAAATATCATCTCCATTTTCACTCATGAAGTAAAATAATTTGCCCAGTCACAGAACTAGGAAATATCAGGACCAGGGCTAGAACTCGGGTCTTCTGCCTCTATATCCAGTGCTCTCTTTGTCATATTATATAACCCCTCAAGCATGGTATGGAGGCTCTAGGTATTCAGTGTAACTAAGGTCCAAAAGTCCAGTTAAGTATTGAGCTGTTGGGGGATTGAAGTAGAAGGGTAGGGAGAAATGGGATGATGGTCTGAGGGTATCATAAAACTGTATAGGTCCTCTCATTTTAGAAATTCCCACCATTGAGATAGAGTGGCAAACCTGGAACACAGAGGGAGAGAGTATTATGCTAATAGCAGGACTTGTGCCCATGTCTTTCTGACTCCAAAGCTATCCCTCTAACTGATGCAGTATTCAAATCCTGTCTCAGATACTATCTGTGTGATCCTGGGCAAGTCATTTAGCTTCTCTGTGCCTCAGTTGTCCTCATTTATAAAATCTTTAAGATGGGATTGATACCTATCTCCTAGGGTTATAAGGATCAAATGAAATGATATACATAAAGCATTTTATGAACCTTATACTTCTATCTAAGTATTAGCTACAGTGATGATAATGGATCCATACTTCCCTCTTTATGTGAGACCATGTTGTTATAGTGGTGGCTGTGGCTATGGTTGTGGTTGTTGTTGCGTCATGTCCAACTCTTTATGACCCTATTTGGGGTTTTCTTGGCAAAGAAACTGGTGTGGTTTGCCATTTGCTTCTCCAGATCATTTTGCAGATGAGGAAACTGAGGCAAGCAAGGTGAAGTGACCGTGCAGGGACACACAACTACCTAGTAAGAATCTGAGGCTGTATTCGAACTCAAGTCTTCCTGACTTCAAGCACAGCATTCTATCCACTGTGCTATTTAGCCAGCCAAAAGAATATGAGCTCTTACAAAATAGGAACTGAGTCTTTTCCTCCTCTGTCTCTCCTAGACCATGAACTTTCCTCATACTCCCATGTATGTATGTACGTACACACACGTACACACACCCTCTAAAGTCTTACTCAGGTAACATCAACATGAATGCTTGAGGCAAAATAGATAAGCCACTGGACTTGGAGTCAGGAAGAACTGGGTTCAAACCTTGCCACAAACCGTTACTACTTATGGAATCCTGAGGAAGTCATTGAACTTCTTAATTCCCCTCCAGCTGAAAAATCTATGATCCTATGAAAAAATACTCAGATGGCCCTTTGGGGTTCCAAATGAAGCTCTGTGGCACTAGTACTTAAGCCAGGAAGACCAAAACCAGAGAAAAAAAACTACAGACCAATCCCCTTAATGAACATAGATGCAAAAATCTTAAATAGAATACTAGCAAAAAGACTCCATCAAGTGATCATGAGGGTTATCCATTATGATCACATGGGATTTATACCAGGAATGCAAGGATGGTTTAATATTAGGAAAACTCTCAGCACAATTGATTATCTCAATAATCAAACTAACAGAAATCACACAATTATTTCAATAGATGCAGAAAAGGCCTTTGACAAAATACAACACCCATTCCCATTAAAAACATTAGAAAGCACAGTAATAAAAGGTCCTTTCCTTAAAATAATAAGTAGTATTTTTTTTAAACCATCAGCAACTGTCATGTTCAATGGGGAAAAGTTAGATGCCTTCCCCATAAGATCGGGAGTGAAGCAGGGATGCCCATTATCACCAAATGAAACTCTGCCATTTACTTGTTGTGTGGCTTTAGAGCAGTCACCCATCTTCTCTGGACCTCAGTTAGGGCTCACAAAGCAACACAAAGAAGCCAGCTTAGGTCAATATCTGAATCTCCTAATATATCTGTAGTCCGTGTTTTCCTCTCTCACACTCTGCTCCTTTCATTTCTGCTGCCTTAGCAAATGGAAGCCCCAAAGCCAGCTGAGATCTTTAGCATTCTGGGAATCCATGGGGTCCCGTGCGTGTGGCCCTAGACTTAGAATACTATAGTCATTCACAACAAAATGTCTTGAGCGTTGTAACTAAAATAAGGAGCAGTCTAAGCACCGCTTGTTCTAGCAAACATGTGCTGGAGAAGGCTAAATTTAGGAATTTCTGCTGGCTAACCAGGCTGTGTGCATGTGAATTTTTTCTTTGTGTATGTGTCTGTGTGTGGTAGTGGTGGGAATTGGAGAGATGGAGGAAGTAGTGTGTCGGTTTCTTTGAATGCTGATTATTCTATATAATAATAATAGCTAGAATTTATATAGTGATTTAACTTTCATGAAACATTTTACAAATAATAACTTTCTATTCTCACAACAGCCATAGGAGATAGATGCTATAATTATCTCCATTTTAAAGATGAGGAAATTGAGGCAGACAGAGGTTAATTGACTTGCCTGGGGTCACAAAGCTATTTACTGGCTGAGGTTAGATTTGAACTGAGATCTTCCAGGCTCCAAGCACAGTATTCTATGCACCGTGCCACAGAGATATATATTTTTTCTGATGTCATCCCAAATATAATTCCCTACTGCAGCATCTGTCTCTGCCAAGGGCTTGATCTGGCACTCCATGGGGCTTAACTACTGCTCTTGAGGAACATATAGTCTACTGAGTCACCGCAGCTATTACTGCTTTGGGGTCCATAGATTCTAGGTCTGACATGCATCCTTACCAAATACCATTCATCAAGATGTTCTGCTTCATATGATTTTCTGTGATGTGTTGGTTGAATAGGGATGAAAATCCTGTGGTCCAAGAGGCACATTGAGGAAGGAAGCATCAGCAGAATAATAACTGATAATTAATAATAATATTAAACAATAATAATTTAATATCAAAAAAATTTTCATTTATTACCCCAAAATTAAATAATTAAATAATTGTTTGATGATGCTATGAAATGATTATATTAGATAATAACAATCAATAATCAATAACTGATAATAAAGAATACTAATATTTTTCCTAGTTTTATTTTTAGTGGTATAAGAGGCAGCCTGGCATTAGAGATTAAGAGCTGACCTTGGGGCCTGAAATACCTGATTTTAGGTCCCTACTTCTGAAACACACCAACTGTGTGACCCTGGAAAAGTTACTTAACTATTCACTGCTCTGGTCCACTTTCTAAGAATTTAAGTTGTAGAAAAAGGTGCTGACCTGCATTAGTCAAATGAGCTTCCTCAACTGAGAGTCCCCTATTCCAGTGAATTATTCAACTCATAGATTGTAAACTTTTTAAGGGTACAAATTAGTTGTTGCCTTTTTTTGATTCCCAAAACTTAGCATAGTGTCTGGCACATAGTAGGCACTTAATAAATATTTATTGAATTGTTATTGATTCAGAGATCTAGTCCATATTTCTCTTTTGTTAGTTTCCTTTGTTTTAGTATTGTCTCATTTCTGAATTTATCCTCTCCCCTCCCCAAAATACTTTCTTGTAATATTTTTACACTCTTACTTTCTGTCTTAGAAGTGATACTAAGTATTGATTCCAAGATAGATGAGTGGGAAGGGCTAGGCAATTGGAGTTAATTGACTTGCCCAAGGTCACCTAGCTAGGATGTGTCTGAGATCAGATTTGAACCCAGAACCTCCTGACTCTTGACCTTGCTCTCGGTCTACTGAACCATCTAACTACTCCATTTTAAAACACAAAAAAGCACTTTAGTAAAACAATCCTATCTGATCACATTTTCAGTCTTCCACATTTACAATCCCTCATCTCTAAAAAGAGGTGAGCATTGTGGGGTTTTTTTACTGGTTCTTCTCCATGGCTAAGCATAGTCATTATAATTATACACCATTAATAACAGACATTTCTACAGTACTTGATATAGTGCTTGTTTTATACCAATCCTCTGAAGTATATAGGTAAAATATTATTATTCTCATATTACAAATGAGGAAATCAAGTTCCAGAAAGGAAAAGTTATTTGTCCAGGAACATATAGTTAGTGTTAGATTCAGGATTCAAACACAGATCTATGATGCCTAATTTTGCATGTAGGCATCTCCCTACTATATAAACTTTGCATATTTTAACTTAACTTTTATACGTATTTAGTACTCTATTTATTTTCCATTAGCTGTCAGGACCCTTCTTATCTCAGAACTCAGTCTATTTCTGATAAGTGCCCTGTTGAAATTTAGAATTTAGTTCCTCCTTCAAGGCTAACCTTAAATGCTTTATCCTCCATTGAGTTATGATGGATCCATCTTCTCTCCCAACTCCTATTTAAGTAACTTCTTTCTCTTGTTCTCATCACCTTTATTTTTAACATTCATTTAAAAAAATTTTTTAATTCAAAACTTCTCTCCCTCCCTCCCACCTCTCCCTTACTCACTGAGAAGGTAAACAATGATATCTATTATACATGTTAAGTCATGCAAAATATTTTCATGTGTGGTCCATATTTTTAAAAAATCAGGAAAATAAAATGAAAAAATATACTCAAATCTATGCTCAGAGCTTATCAGCTATCTCTCTCTGAAAGTGAATACTGTTTTTCATCATGAGTCCTTCAGAGTCGTCTTGGATCATTGTATTGCTCAGAAAGCTATGTCATTTACAGTTGACCATCATAAAATATTGCTGTTACCCTGTATAATTCTCTTGGTTCTGTTTATTTTACTTTGCCTCATTTCATATAAGTCTTATCAGGTTTTGTTTTTTTCTGAAAACATCCTGCTCATCATCTCTTATTGCACAATAATATATCACAATTCCTCAGTTGATGGGCGTCCCCTTAATTTCCAATTCTTTGCCACTACAAAAATTGCTGTTAGACAATGCAATGATCCAGGACAATTCTGAGGGACTGATGAGAAAGAACACAATACACATCCAGAGAAAGAACTGTGGGAGTAGAACTGCAGAAGAAAAACATATGATTGATCATATGTTTCAATGGGGATATGACTGGAGATGTAGACTCTTAAATGCTCACTCTACTGCAAATATTAATAATATGGAAATAGGTTTTGAACAATGATACATGTAAAACCCAATGGAATTGCTCAATGGCTATGGGAGGGGGGAGGGAAAAGGGGAGGGAAAGAACATGAATCATGTAACCATGGAAAAATATTCTAAATTAATTAATTAAACAAATTTAAAGAAGAAAAAAATAAAATACACTAAAAAAAGTTGCTGCTAGAAATATTTTTGTACAAATAAATCTTTTTTTTTCTTTGAAATCTTCAAGATACAGACTCAATTATGGTATTGTTGGGTCAAAGGATATCCACGTTTTATAATCCTTGGGATGTAGTTCCAAACTGATGTTTTCTTCAATAACACCTTGCTTGTATTTTTTCTTATTAATTCAATTACACCTTTAAAAAGTGTATGAATTGTTGGATAGGTAAAGTATTATGTTAGGTTGGATGCAAAAATGGGGAAATGAAGAAACTTCCATTGGACAAGGGAGGACACAGCAAGCACACAAGCAGTACAAAGATGATCTAGAATGTGATAGAGAGAAAAGAACTCAAAGAGAGGGTGTTCTAGGGCCAGTGAGGAGGGAGAAATCACTTCCTCAGAGGGAAATCAGGGTAGGCATCCAGAGGAGATAGCATTTAAGCTGTTCTTTGAAAGAACAGGAGGATGTCAATAGAATTAGATGAGAAGGAAATAGGTTCCAAGTATGGTGGATGTCCTCCATCATTTCACAAGGGTGAAAGAAGGCAGAATGTGATCATGGAACAACTCACAGACCTGTTTGCCCAAAATGTGCAGTGCGTGATGAGGAATGGTGTGAGTTGAGCCTGGAAAGAATATGAGTTAATTAAGAAGATTATTTTGTCAGTTCTGCGAAGGATGGATTGGAGAGAGGAGAGATTGTCGGAAAGGAGAACAATGTTTACTTATCTTCCTTTGTCACGTACCATAGTTACTTGTGCCTGGGTCTTAACCCTTCCATGTAGACTGTGAGCTCCCTGAGGACTGAGAATGAGTCTTTGTTTCTGTTTCCATTATAGCACCAAGCACGGGTTCTTGTGGAAAATAAGACTTAAGTCACTGAATGGATGAATGAATGAGCAAGTAAGCGAAGTCTACCATAAAAATATTATTAAGAGAATTTTTCTCAGAGGCAGAATCATATTGGAAGAGTAAAGGGAAAATATGTCTTTTGCCACTGGATTATGTTGAATCAAGAAACACTTATTATATTCCTCCTGTATGCACTCTAAGAGGCAACTTGGGCCCTGGGATCTTGTCAGATGCTCCCAAAATAGGCTCTTCCTGTAGGAAGTGCACAGAAAATTCTGTGATGGATTAACTGATTGCAGAAGGAAGGTTATAGGGCCCCTCCAGTTGGATTTGATTATACAAACATAATTATTCTATACTCATATGGGGTGTTTTGGCAAATCAAGGCTTGATTAGGTCATGTCTGAAGAATTCAGCTGGAACTCTGTAGAGTTTTGTTCCCCCACTCAGGTGAGGAAATTAGTTTCACCCCCATATGTTTCTGAAACACAAACATTGGTTTCCCAGACCTCCAGAATAGAATCCTGGATTGTTTTATGCACACGTCTCTTGGTAACTTATTATAGTAAAATGTCAGCACAATTGTAAAATGCATCTCTGGGACTACCCCACAGGAAGTTCATTCATTGATTGATTGATTCAATCAACAAACATTTATGAAATAACTGCCTGATGCAAAGAGCTATGCTGGGTGCTCTGGATGGGATAATATAGTCTGATCCCTGTGGGACTTGCAAACTGGTAGGGGGGAGGGAGGAAAATGAAATACAGTTACAGATAATCATGGTACAAAATAAAATATCCTAAACACATAAAAGAGATGTAAAGCAAAGGGTTATAGCTGCACAGGTGTGCTGGTAAATGTTTAACAACCAGCTCTCAAAAAAAGTAGGCAGGACACACATTTCAGTTAAATCTTCCTTATTAACTAGCCAGTAAGTAAAAATAAAAATAAATTCATCTCTGATTTGGAGCCTTTGCTGATTTTCAAAGAATAGAAATTAAAACTTAATCATCAGTTCTCCTGAGTCAGTCCCAGACACCCCTGGTTGTGAGTGTTTGGAGTGGTGAGGGTATAACTCTGGGTTTTACCCTCCTTGGTTAAATCAAAAAGAAAGAGTTGGACTAGATAATCTCTAAGGTCCCCCCCCCCCAGCTCTAAATCATAGGCTGTTTTTATTCCAGAAAGAGAATAGGAAAGGGGCTCAAAGGGCCTTATGGCAGGTGTTCCCTGTTCCCTTCGACACTAGCTTTATGATGCTTTGGTCCTTTGCCACTGTGTCCAGTGTAGCCAGAGTGTCTACTAGACTTGGACTATAAAGATAGTGTAGAAATGTTTCCAACGGGCTCTTTTTAAAAATGTACTTCATAGTTTAAAATTATTGTAAAAAAGTAAGCATTCGGTTCTTCCAAAGCTTTTGATTTTGCAGACGTGGTATAAGAGGCTAATTTTTCTCTGCTTGGAAGCCATAGTAAAAATAAGTGAATGTTACAAATATATGTACTGTGGTGCGTCTAGATTGTATGATTTTATCTGTCTGCTGACATTGGATCATAGAATTAGAAGGAGAAGGACCCTTAGAAATGGGCAGCTAGGTGACACAGTGGACAGAGTACAGGCTTGGGCTCAGGAAGACCCTTCGTAATGAATTCAAATCCAGCCTCAGACTTTTACTAGCTGTGTGACGCTGGACACGTCACTTAACCCTCTTGGCCTCAGCTTCCTCATTTGCAAATGAGCTGGAAACCACTCCAGTGTCTTTGCCAAGAAAATCCCAAATGGAGTCACAAAGAATCAGACGTGACTGAAACAACTAAACAACAACAACAAAATTATTAATTGGCTACTTGAAAGAATGATTCTGGTACCTGTTTTCAAATTCTGCCTCTGACAATACCTGGGTGACCTTGGATGAAGCACTTATCCACCCTTGGCCTCAGCTTCCTCATTTGCAAATGAGCTGGAAATCCTTCTGGTGTCTTTGCCAAGAAAATCCCAAATGGAGTCACAAAGAATCAGACGTGACTGAAACAGCTGAACAACAACAACAAAATTATTATCAGGCTACTCGAAAGAATGGTTCTGGTACCTGTTTTCAAATTCTGCCTCTGACAATACCTTGGATGAAGCACTCAGCCTCCTTTGGCCTGACCTTCCTTGCTTGTAAAATAAGTGGATTGGATGCTTTATCTCTGAGATCCTTTCCAATTCTAGATCTATATCCTATATAATAATATACAGTAATTGGATCAGTTTGGCATACTGGAAAGAGGTAGACTCAGAGTCAGCAAGACCCAGGTTCAGATGCCATCTATAACAACAACTAGCTTTTGACCTTAAAAAGTTACATCCTCTTTTTAAGCCACTCCCTCTCAGATGACTCCCCAGGATTTATCGACTAAGTTCTATCTGCTGGCCTTCTGCTAGATGGAGAGCAAATCCTTTGTGTATTCATGTAGAGGATAATCCCTAATATTATTAATAGTAGAGCAAGCTGAACCCTAAGTTGAACTGAAAGTGAATAAATCCTGCTGCCTGTTATCTGTGTATTAAGTTGGGTCTAAATCCGTCTCCTCCCCTGCAAAGTGTTGGGAATGAATATAAGAAAAGTCTTGCTCAAGTATGAATTGGCCTAGACCATATATCTGCTGAGATCTATTCTAGCTATCAGATTCTTTTACTCTATCAAAACATGAATTCTTAACCTGGGGCTGGTGAGCCTTTTTTTTTTTTACTAATATTTTGATAACTATTAATACATTTAGTTTTGTTTGTCATTCTGTACATTTTATTTTATGCATTTTAGAACATTATTCTGAGGTTTCTATTGGCTTCATCAGATTGCCAGTGGAGTCCAAGCTAGAGAAAAAGGTGAAGAACCTCTGCAGTAAAGTTATCATGAAACAACAGACACCAAGCTCTGAGTAGCTGAATTGAAATGGATTTTTGGCTTTACTCTGCCAGCAAGAAATCCATAAGTCCAAGATGCCGGTAGATCTCTGCCAGTAGTCATTGACATCCATGCTTGTTGTGCCCATTCAGACTGTAGCTTATCCATGTTCCTCCTTCCTATGAGCCTCTCATCCATGTACTTTCATAAATTCATTGTGTAAATTCCATCCAGTAGGCATTGCTGAGAATCTTCTGGAAGTACTCAACGGCATGAAATACCCAGTCTAAGCCTACTGGGTCACTAGGAAAATGCCTAGAAAAAAGGAGCTTGCTTTTAAGCTTTCCCTTCTATAAACCCCCTAGCCTCAGATAATCAGCACTTAGCATAGTGCATGGTGAATAGTAGGCACTTAATACATCTTTATTGATAGACTGACAAATCCCCTTTCTGCCCCAATCACCTTAGCACCTGGAAAGATGAAGTGTATCTTTCAACTTTGGCAATAAGTAGCATTTGCCAAGATGAATTCTCTCTATTCCCCCACCATTCTGAGATCAGTTTCTAGGTTTAATTGTTTTAAAAATTAAACTCTTACTTTCTGTCTTACTATGAATTCAAAGACAGAAGAGCAGCAAGGGCTAGTTGAGGTTAATGTGATTTGCTCCCAGTCACATAGCTAGGAATTGTCTGAAGTCAAATTTGAATCCATGGCCTTCTGCCTCCAGGCGTAGTACTCTTTCCACTGTACCACTTAGCCATCCCCCACCTCCGGTTTAATTTTGGCATTTCTAACTCTAGACTTCATGCCTAGAGAACCAGGGCCCATTAGCAAACCAATACTGGGAGACCTTGAAGAGCTTTCGTTGGGGATGATAGTGATTCCCTTTAAGGCTGCCTTCTACCTCTTCTTTGCATATATTGTGGGAACCTATCTCCCTGTTTTCTCTCTCTTTGGAATGGAAGCTCCTTGAGGGCAGGGACTGTTTTTGCCTTTCATTGCATCCTTTATGTTTAGTTTAGTGTCTGGCATGTAGGGAGCCCTTGATAAGTATTCATTGATTGATTGAAAGAGGCAGCAAAGCCCCCTAGTGCCTTGCTTACCTATTATGCAGACATGATATGATACAAAGAGGGACACTCTGTTTTCATCCCCAGAACATCTGCTCCCCAAATACTACTATCCCAGTGGTATCCTGGACTTCTTCGGTGCCTACCCATGGGCAGTGGCTGCTAAGTGTTTATGCTTTTGCTTTGTTCCTAGATCAGAAACAAACTACCTGATCTCTGGCATGATGACATCATTCTAACACAGCTAGGTGAGGAGTAGCAGAGATGTTAATTATATTAATACGAGATGTCCCAAAAGTCTTAGTACCATTTTAAGCTATCTCTTAAAACTTAATTTATTATTATATATAAGGTGTTCCAAGACTTCAAGCTATTTTAAATTATTCCAAGCTAAAAACATCACGAAAACTTTGGGGACACCCTGTATTAATTCACATTTACAGTTTAATTTCTTAGCATGCCAGAGTACTTTGCTCACAATAATTCTGTTGGGGTAAATAGTGCTGTAAAACTCCCTAACACTTGTTTCCTTCCTCCTATCACGCACTTAGGTAATACAGAACAATGTTTTCTATGTATTCTAGCTCATCTCCTAAAATGTAAAATCCATGAGGGCAGAGATTGGCTTAGCTAAATTTGCTGTCTTGCCTAGCCCCTAACACACTTCTCTGCACTTAATTTGTTGAAGGAATGCATAGATTGGATAGACGAATGTATTACTCCCATTTTATAGGGAAAGAAGCTGAGGTTAAGTGATGAGTGAGTTCTTGGGCACATAACTACTAAAAGTATGCAGCCAGGACTAGAAACCAGGTCTTCCGACTACAAACCCAGAGTGCCTTCCATGAGCATTCCATAAGAGTATGGATTTCAGAAGGTCATTTAGTCTAACCTCCTTCCCACTGCAACTTTCTCCTCTACCAAATCCTTGATGAGAGACAGCCAGCCTCTACTTAAAAATCTCCCCAGATGGGAAGCTCACAGCCTGCCGAGGCAGCCTACTCCATCATTTGCCAGCTTTTGATTATTAAGAAGTTCTCCTTTATTTTGAGCTGAAATCTGTTTGCATAGATCTGGCCTCCTCTGGTTTTACTTCTACCCTCTGGAGCCACCCAGCACAAGTCTAGGACATCGTCTTTATGGTGTTCTTCAGATGTTTGAAGACAGGAATCTTATCCCTTCTAATCTTCTCTTTTCCATTGTTGCATCAGTGACCCTGTCTGAGCTGCCCCAGCCCTGCTCATCTCCTTCCCAAAGCCTTCTCAGATCCTTCTGTGTCTCCTCACCCTGGGGGATGTGGATGAACTCTTTCCCCATCCTATAATTCTCTCCTTGCCACTTACAGCCTAATTGGAGGAGGGGTGAGGATGCAGAATTGCTACACAAGTGGTCGTTTGCCTGCCAAGAGAGACATAAAGGTTTGCTACTCTACTAGGAAGCATTTTTCCTTTTCCTTGGTGCCCTCCCTCATCTCCCCTATGTTAACTCAGCAGCATTCAGGATGGTGGGGCAAGTTTGTTGTCCAGGAGTTCTGGAGAGCCCTTGAAGGTGTCTGTCTGTGAGTTCTGGTGTGTTCTGGTGTGTGATGTGAGAAATGACTGGGAGAGAATCAGCTATTCTCAAAGAATATGCAGCCAGCACCACCAGCTTCTTTGATCCACTTAACAAAGACAGATTTCTCTGTCTAGTTAAAATAATTTAAAAAAAAAAATCTTCTTGGTGGTGGTTGGTGGTGGGGAGGGTAGCAGGGAAAAGGAGACATTTGGGGAGTGGAGGGAGCAGGATGTAATTTCCTGGCTTCTTCTTAGGCTTGGCAGAATCAGGGAATTTCTGCAAAAATAAAAATGTCTGGGGAAGAAACGGTACATGACAATCAAGATTTGAGAATTTGATAAACAAGTAAAGCCTCTCCCTCCTCCCCATCTGGTCTTTACGGAGATGATTGGGGTGGGCTGTGAATAGAAGTAACTCAGGAAATCCTTTCCTTTCCTGTATGTAGTGTTGTGCAGTGCAATGCATGCTGACTCTGGAATCAGATGGCCTGAGCTTGAGTCCTAGCTCTATTCTTTTCTATCAGCATGACCTTGCATAAGTCACTTAACCTATTAGGGCCTCAGTTTCCTCATCTGTAAAATGGGTGGAATGAACCATATGATCCCTAAAGTCTCTTCTACCTCGAAATCCTATGATTTAGGTTCTAATCCTGGCTTAGACACTTATTGCTGTGTGACCTTGGGATAGTCACTTAAACGTCCTTTGGCCTCAGTTTCCTTATTTATAAAAAAGAGAAAGTTGAACCATGTGTCCTCCAAGGTCCTTTCTACCTCTCAATCCATGATCTGTTTTAAAGGCATGAGAACTGGAGGAGAGTTTTCTTGTTGGTTAATGCTCAGGTCATGTAGAGCAGTGGCCTAGACACATATTGGCCACCATCCTAAATTTATAGCATTCATCTCTTAATTTTGTATTGTTGTTGTTGTTGTTTAATAATTTTCAGCCTTGCCCTACCCTTTGTGGTCCCATTGGGGTTTTTTGGGGAGGAACAAAGATACCAGAGTAGTTTTCCATTTCCTTCTCCAGATCATTTTTACTGATGAGGAAACAAGGTTAAGTGACTTGCCCAGGGTTACACAGCTAATAAGTGTCTGAAATAGGATTTGAACTCAAGTCTTCCTGACTCCAGGCCCAGGACTTTGTCCATGGCGCCATCATTTTTTATAGCTCTCATTATTTTTGCACAACCACTACAATCCAAATCTTTTTTTTCCCCCTTTCACAAAGACTCATTAATGTAAATAAAAGTCCTCATGATATGCCTAGGGGAGTGTCAAGAAGCCCTGTGGGTTTGAGAAGTATGGACTAAAACATAGATATCATAGGATACAACCCAAATTTTTTTCTCAGAACCCTGGGAAAGTCCCTCCTTACCCTATAAGTACTACCCCCCCTCAAAATTCTATACATCATCATTTCTAGGCTTTAGGAAGAGACCTTAGAAGTTTTCTAATCTGATCCATCATGTTATGGATGAGGAAACTGAGGCTCACATGTTAAGTGACTTGCCCAACAGACAGTAGATAAAAGACATTTTAACTTAGACTTCTGATTCCAAATCTAATGTTCTTTCCACTGCTCTGGCATCATAAGCTAAAGGCTCTGAGCCCTACTAGAGAGCTTCAATTGGAGGACAATGAGTCAGTATGGAGACCAAAACCATTCTCAGTGAATGACCTCTGGGGGATGGAGATCACAAGACAGTGGGCCAGACTAGAGACTGGGAGAGGGGCTCCTTTAGAGGGGAAAGGGCATGGAAGACCAAAGCTGGGAATCTTTCAAAGACCACAGCCCTGCCTGGAAATCCAGAATGGTATTTGACTGCTTCTCTCCTCATCCTCCCTGGTTTCTATTCCCTCCCCCAGTGGCTGGTGGCCAAGTTTTCTTGTACTTTGAACCTATGCAAAGAAAGTCTCTTCTGCTCCTTGGCAGTTATGCAGATGGTACCAAATTCAGAATGAATATTTCAGAAATCAAGAGCCACAAATGAGGGTGAGCCCAGAAAGGAACTTGTCTTAATGACAAAATGACCAGCACTTTCCCATCCTCCCCTCCATCAAATCCCACTGTTCTTTGCACCTTTCCATTCGTTCAGATCCATTTTCTCTCTTCCGTGAAAAATATTGCTTGTGTCAATTCTTGAAAGTGCCAGAATCTAATGTCCTCGTTAAATAGATGTCAGCTTATTATTGGAGTCTGCTTTTCTAGTGTGGTGTTACTAATGAATCTAGACCATCAAAAATAAGATCAGATTTTAGCTTTCAAAGGATGCCCTCCTCAGCTAGACCTGAACTCTGTCCACTTCCCTTGTGATCCTTCCCTTTCCTTAGCTTCAAGGAGGCCTTTTGTCTTTTTACTCACTCACGAGTCGCCCCCTCTTCTCCAAACTCAGAGAGCTAGCTGGAGGAGCCTAATGTGTGGGTGGGCCGTTTGTCAGCCAATTCTCCGTCTCCCTTCCTGGCTAGCCCCCTGGTCACTCCAGCCCCTGACGGTAATTTCATTAGATTTCTCAGCGAGTGAGCCCAAGTTCTCTACCAAATCCAGAGGTCCTAGAGGTTGGGGGGAAGACATCTCAGCCAGTCTTTCTCAGCTGAGGTGGCTGAGCAAGGTCCACCTGTTTAAGACCTCCAGAGGACAATGACTCAAAGCTAACGCTTCCTGATCTCTTAGATGATCACATATAAGTGAAAGGGACCTCAGGAAGATCCTCTCGTCCAATGCTCTCATTTTACTGTAAGGGAAAATGAGTCTCTGGAGAAGTGAATAAATTTACAGTTTAATTAATTATATTATAAATTCTAGAAATAATTTAATTAATTAATAAAACTACACATAGAGTAAGTCACAGAGTCAATATTTGAACCCAAGTCCCCTGACTCCACATCCAATGTTTTTCTTCCTAGGAGAGCCTTCGTATTGTTTATGAATTTTTTTCTTCGGACTCTGGGGTTAAGCCAGTGTTTGCTTCCTCTGATTTCTCAATGTGAAACTGCCCAAAACATGTGGCCCATTTCATACTGCATGGGAGGTGAGAGAGGAGGGGGGAAGGGAGGGGAGACCCACTCCCATTGTAGCTTTCCATTTGTCCTGTGGAGTCACCTTAGGAAGTTCAGAGAGACCACGACATCCTTCTCCGGCAGACATCTCCCTTGGTATTTTCCTAGGCCTGCTTGAAACATGGCCTGCTCCGTGTGTTAAGGAGCAAGGAATGTTTTAAGTCCTAATTTAGACTGTTTATCCCAAGAGTCTCTGAAGTCCCAAGTAGGAAGATACAGTGCAGTTCCTCATTCCTCCCCCCCCAACCCCCCAACCCTGTAGCAGGGCTCTTTATAGCCATAATCAGCCCACACTCTGGAATGCTATCACCAGGCCCCCATCTGTGTTGGGTTATTTTGTCACTGGTGATCAGCTGCTCTGCTCGAACTGCTCTGCCTTTTAAACATTCAATAAAACAATTGGTTAAGTAGAAAAGGGGGTAGGGGAAGGGTTGGGGACAGGGAGGGATGGTTGGCTCTCCACGGGCAAGTCTGTTGCCATCAGAGCCCCACAGAGAGGGCGATAATGGAATTTCTTTCAAAAGATCTACATGGTCAAACATTTCTGTGTGTGAGACCTGCTGCAGTACTTGCCTATTTCTATTGCAGACCCCTTATTGGGCATTGTGTGACACCTTGAGAGATTAAATCTGAGCAAGCTGTCTTCCCCCACCTCCCTTCCAGAGACCTTTATTTGGAAAGCGGGACCTGAAGTCTTCAGACAATCTTCAGGCTGAAATGAAAAGCAGGACTTGAGTTAGAACACAGTTTCCTGTTTGGGTTATAAGCCGTTTAACTTTGAAGTTCCAGAGAATGGGGAATGTCAATGCCTTTAGAGTGCAAGGTGTTTATGGGTCCTCTGGCAGCACCCATCACTTGAGTTCCATTCTGAGTTTAACCTCCTCCCTTGGAGGGAAGAAAGAAAAAAAAAGAGAGAGAGAGAGAGGAACAGCAGGGCAAGCCAGAAATGAGCCTCTGTGTGTGCGTGTGCACTGGAATAAGAAAGAGAATGATAGAAGGCACAATAGAAGAAACAAAAAGAATGAAAGAGAAAATAGAGAAGGAGATTTCTAGAAAAATAGAATGAAGGAAAGGAGAAAGAGGTAACAAGAGGGAAAAAAAGGAAGAGTGTAGGGATACAATAGAAATAGCAATAGAATGAGGGAAAGAGAGAGAGAAATATATTCAACAACAACAAAAAAATTTAAATCATTTACTTTCAGCAAAACTAGATGGCTGGAAAAGTCATCCAACAAAATAGGTCTCCTTTCTTCTGTAAAGTGTTAATGATCATTTTAGGATAAATATTGTCTTTATGACTTTAGAAAATATATATTTCTTTTATTTTATATAATGGTTTGATTACATCTGAACTAGTTACCCAGTTGCTATAACAACATAATTCACTTGCCCCCATCAACCCCGCCCTCCTGCCATTCCCCACCATGTCGTGTTCTGTCACATCATTGGAAAAAAGGAATTTATTATTTAGGAAGTTGGGCCTCTGGGACAACAGGATGCAATCTGAAGCCAGTCCACTTGACGCTCATTGCTTTTGGAAAAATCTCTCTCTCCTTCTCCCTCTCCCTCTCTCTTTCAGTCTCCCAATGGGAACAGTCATTGGTACAAGTAAAAGAAATACTAAAAAGATCCATGAATGGTTTGGATAGATAGCCTTGGGTGGGGAAAGGATAGACAAGAAAGACGCCGAGCCTGCCGCCGGCTGATGTAATTTCATGACAGAGATGCAGCGTTGAGGGTAATGTGGGGGTCACACCATCTCCCAGCTAATATCTTCACAAAGGGAACTGTCTAACAAAAAAGGTTCCTGCCAACAGCTCATTGTTTTTCCTAGCAGTGTTTAATATATTAAGAATAATAGAATCCTAGAATGATAAAGCTGGACAGGACCTGAGGGATCATCTGGTCCAGTTCTCTCTGGAAATGAAGACGCAGAGAAGGCAGTCGCCCAGAAACACCCAGCAAATGAAAATGCACACAGCCATTGAAAGAACTCGGGCTAGAACCCAGAAGTTCTGGTTTCCAGTTCAGGGCTCTTCCCCTGACACCGTGCAGTTCAGGGCCCATTTCCGTGAGCCTTCCTTCTCCGGGGTCCTGTTACCCACTATTGACTACAACAGGAGTGATCAATACTCTAGACCAGACAAGCATTTACACATACCTTTGGATTCCCGGGGGGTAATTTCTGTTTAATTGGAAGTTTCGGTGCATAAGACATACCCAGGACAAATTCCCTTAATGATAGCCTAGTCAGTGAGTCAATAACAAGGCAGTTTAGTATTCAATGGTTCTAAGGTCATTTCTAGCTCTGGACCATTCCTAATTCTCTGGTTCCACCCTTAACTCAAGGGGGCCAAAATTCTCACAACCAAGAAAATCTCAAATAAAATGAACTCCAAGACTGAGCCAGCAGCTTATTGTTTCCAGTGGTATTAGATCCACCAAGATTTTAATGTAACCTGAAATGGAGGACAGTCTCCATGGGGTCTGTTACAAATAGATTTGGCCATCAGTAGCAGTTCTTCAGGAGAAAGACCAAGACGAATTGGAGGGCTTCCCTGTCGCTGAGCAGAGGGCCCATTTGAGCTTGTAATTCATTTTCCCTGTGCCAAAGCTAGTGGCCCAGGTGAGGCTTTTACAAGAAAAGTCTCTCGATTGATTACAAGCCTCCATTACAAACTGGACGAGGGTCCTAATCCAGTTGGAAAGTTTTCAGTTTCTGCTAAATCCTTCTTCCCGTGGAGTAAAGCCCCTTTCACATCCATTTGCTTGGATTCCACAAGTCTTTCTGTCTGAGCCAAGTTTCTTGGCTAGGAGGAGTTCAAGAAAGGAAAGGGTTGGGGGAAACCATTTATTAAGCATCTATTATGTGCCAGGCACTGGGCTAAGTGATTTACAATTATTATCTACTTTGATCTTCACAAATACTCCAATAAATAGATGCTATAATTCTATTTTACAGTCAGGGAAAATGAGACAAAGTTTAAGTAAGCCAGGGTCACCCAGCTATAAAGGATACGAGGCTGGATTTGAACTTATGTCTTTCTGACTCCAGGCTATTAAGTTGCTTCCGATAATTCTATTCTCAAAGAATTCTTCAGATAGAGGTCTACGCACCTTCCTGAACTACATATAATAAGCTGTCTCCTGTGTTATTTGAAGTACAACATAAGGAGAAGATTAGGAAGGGGAAAAAAGGAGAGGAAGGAAGGACGGAAGGTGAGAAAGAAGGAAGGAAAGGGAGGGAATATTAATTATCTACCTTGTTCAAGGTGCCATGAGAGGTGTCGGGGATAGGAAAGAAAAATAATTCAGTGGCTGGCCTTGAGGAACTTATAAATATGATGCAAAGTAGAACACTATGAGGATAAATGAAGATCAGGCAAAGTACAATGAGAATGTTAAGAAGGAGAGATTTCTTTCACCTGGTAGGGGCAAGGGGGACCAAGGCCAGGGAATTCTTCATGGAGAAAGTGACCTCGGAGTTGAACCTTAAGGAAAGGAGGAGCAAATGGAGCTGAATCAGGAGCTGAAAGTCCATTCTGAGCATGGAGAATGAGCTGAGTAGGGATTCAGGGATGGGAGAGGAAAGGATGAAAAGAGAGCTCAGAGTACAGTTTGGCTGCTGCACAGACTGAGGGAAGGATGAGAGTACTTGAGAAGGCTGAGCAGGTACACTGGAAGCTGATTGTGGAAGGGCTTAAATACTATCATCAGGAATGGCATAGACTTTATGTTGTTGGTCATTGGAGAGTCACTTAGGAATGATATGATCACAGCAGTTCATTAGGAAAATTACGTGAAAAAAAGAGCAGAAAAAGTGAAAGAAATGTAGTTCAAAAGGATAACTACATAGAAACTAAAGGAAATTGAATTGGAATTAAGAAAAGTGCTTGATGGGATGGAAGGTAAACATAGGGTTAGGGAGACTTTTTCCAATGACTCAAAAATAAACTTTTTTTTAACTGTCATAGAAAATTGAAGGCAACAAAAAGGCTTAATCACCAAATTCTGAGGTATCTACAGATTTGAAAAGCTATAATTTGCAATCTAGTAAGACAGAAGCAGTTGTGGCTCAATGGTAAAGAACACTGGGCATGAAGTCAGAAGACCTGAGTTCAAATCTAGCCTCATATACTTCCTTATCCTGTACTTAACCTCTGTGATTGCCTGACAAAAGGATTCCAGGGTCCACTGGAGAAGGAAATTTCAGGATCCTTGCCAAGAAAACCCCATGGATAGCTATGGCCCTGAGGTCACAAAGAATCGGACACAACTATACAGCAATAAGACCCCAAAGATGAATTGATAGAACAGCTGTGACACTATAAATGACTTTAACAAATTTGTTCTCTTCACTTAGTATATATTTTTCTAACCAGGCCCAGGTATCAGAAAGCAGACTTGGAGACCCAGCCTAGAACTGAGGATGGGCTGGTTGGTGCAATGATTAATTGTGGGGGAGTTAGGGGGGGGTCTCAAACTGGGGATGGCAGCAGAGAAAAAATTTTGAGAGAATTGTCAGAGCTGAAAGAGACTTGTTGACCTTGGAGTCCAAGTCTGTTTTCAGGAGAGAAAATTGTGGTTCAGGAAGGAAAGGACTTACAGAGTGGCAGAGATGGGACGAAGGTCTTGCAAAAGTTTGTTGCAAAAGTGTGAGGATTTTAGTTTTCAGGAGTGGATTCTTCCTCTAACCTCCTTAACAATAGGAAAAAAAAATGTGGAACCCTAGTGTATTCCAGACTGCATTTTAGTTTCTACTCAGTTGGTTGATTTTATTTAATGATTATAATTAATCAATCAATATCTATTGATTAAATACCTGTTATTGGGTTCTGGAGGAGGAAGTGTCAAAAGAAGCCTTTGCCTGTGCTTATGGGCTTTAGCTCTAATTGAGGATATAAAGACATGCCCTCCCTCCACCCCTTGTTGAACACTTTCTCATATTCAATGATCCAACTCAAATGCTCCTATTTTTATTATGATTATTTAAAACCTTTACTTTCCATCTTAGAATCAATACTGTGTATTGGTTCCAAGATAGAAGAGCCATAAAGTTTAGGCTGTGGGAGTTAAGTGACTGGCCCAGAGTCATACAGTGCACATAAAAATACATATAGTTTGTATACTCTGGATGAATAGTGATGGTAATCTCAGAGGCAAGACTCCTGCATTAAAGGGGGACTTCTTGAAGAGGTGAGATTTTTAGCTGAGACTTGAAGGAAGCTAAGAGGCAGAGATACCAGAGAGAGAATTGCAAGCATGGGACAGCTAGTGAAAATGCAGAGTCCAGCGATGAAATATCTTGGGCAAGAAACATCCAGGAGGCCACTGTCACTGAATTGTGCAGTACATGGAAGGGAAGAAAGTCTCAGAAGACTGCAAAGGTAGGTAGGGGCTAGATAATCTAAGAAAATCTTTATCGTAAATAAGAAACAATAGTAGGCAATCCATATCATATTCCAGAGTGAGGAGTATGGACAGGTAGTGCTGTAGAAGTTTAGGAGAAGGAGGGAGATAACTGCGGGCCAGTAGGGTGGTCAGGGAAGGCTCTGTAGAGGAGGTGACACTGACTCCGGGTGTTGAAAGCTGTGCAGGATCCTTTTCAGACAAGGGGGAGTGGATGTGGCCATCATTTCATTCAATTCACTCCATTAGCTTGGACTTTCCCACTGCCTTTCTCCTAAAACATCATTTTTTATCCTTTAAAAAAATTTACTTTCTGTCTTAAAATCAATACTAAATATCAGTTCCAAGGCAGAAAAGCAGTAAGACTAGGCAATAGGGGTCAAATGACTTGCCCAGGATCACACGACTAGGGAAGTCCAGATTTGAGCTCAGCTTTTCTTAATTCTAGACCCAGTATTCTGTCTACTGTGCTGCCAAATGCCTTCAGATAGGCCAGGGGAGTGGAGGGTAGACAGTACCACTATCATCATCTTCTATTCAAAAGCCCTTGAGCCTGGAACTTCATTTACCTGGGACTGAGGTTCTCTAATTACCTGATTGGAGATATCACAGTTGACAAGTCTTGTCTATTGAACTCCCCAGTCTTCTCATCTTCAAGCCTCCGGGGCTTTTGTTTATTTTTGAATGTCTGAGTTATATGCGGCCCAGATGTGAACTGCAAGGTCTCAACTGCTGGGAAGAACAGACTTAATTCGTTTTGTTTTTTCTCTTCCCATTTTAATATACTTCCCATCCCCACCCCCAATTTTACCCTCTTGGGGCCAAGGCCGAAGAAAGACAGAGACGGAATGCTGAGCTTTAAAAATATCTCTCTGGGCACATGGGTGCTCCAAAAACATCAGAGTGCTTTTAGGCTCGTGGAATGTCTCCACTGGAAGGGATTCTGAAACCATATGGTCTGAGCCCCATTAGGCAGGGAATATGTAATCCTGTGCCCATTATACAGGTGAGGAAAGGGAAGCCCAGAGAAGGACCCCAATTTGTCTGAGTGAGTTCATAGCGTGGACAGAACTAGGATGTAGCCTCCTGACTTCTACTCCAGGGCTTTTTCCTATATGTAAAAATGACTTAGGAAAGGGAAAGATCAGTGTGGAGTTGAGGTTTCAAGGAAGACTTCCCAAAATGAAATAGGGAAGACATGCTGGGCTCTGGAAGGAGAGGTAAGACTGGGATGGACAGGAACAAGAGAGGAAAATCTGCAGCTGCTAAAGCAGGATCAGCACTTACCCTGGGAGGGGATGAGGAGGGAATAAAACAAAGGTCTGTGTTCCTGAAACTTGAGGGCAGGAAACCTGTTGCATTGCAGAGATGGATAAGATTTGGCATCCATGAATAACTCCATTAGCTTCGACTTTCCCACTGCCTTTCTCCTAAAACATCATTTTTTATCCTTTAAAAAAATTACTTTCTGTCTTAAAATCAATACTAAATATAAGTTCCAAGGCAGAAAAGCAGTAAGACTAGGCAATAGGGGTCAAATGACTTGTCCAGGATCACATAACTAGGGAAGTCCAGATTTGAGCTGGGTGGCTTAGTGGATCGAGAGCCAGGTCCAGAGATGGGAGCTCCTAGGTTCAAGACTGGTCTCAGACACTTCTAGCTGTGTGATCCTGAGCAAGTCATTTAACTCCCATTGTCTACTCTAGACCTTACCACTCTTCTGCCTTGGAACCAATACACAGTATTATTGGCTCTTAGACAGAAGCTAAGGGTTTAAAAAATAAAAATAAGGAAATAAAAATAAGGAAATTAAGAAATGACAGATAGTGATGGTACTTGGCAGTGTGTAGTAAATGCTCTAGGAGGAGTGCAAGGTGCTATTGGGTTGAAGGGCTCAGTTTTAGTTGGGATATCAGTCAGTCAGACAATAATCATTTATTAATCATCTACTATTGCCAGGTTCTGTGCTAAGGATCAGGAAATAAGAGAGCATGGATCAGGGGTGATTTGAGTGGGACTTTGAAAGGTGGTTAGGATTTCAATAGATGGAGCTGGGGAAGATGATATTCCAAGTACTATACAGAGGAAAGTGTGAGCAAAAGAACAGGAGGGGGCAGGAATAGAAGATGGCAACAAGACCTCTTTGGCTAGAACATGGAGTAGGCAGAGGAAGCTCATGTGAGGGAAAGAGGTTTGTGGAGGGCATTCAGTTTTGAGCTGGGGATGCTAGACTTTCTTTCGTAATGAAACAGGCCACCATTGCACATTCCCTTAACTGTGGGTATATTGCAATGCTATTTCCTAGACCCTTGTCTCCCTTTTCTCTGCAGTCTCACTCTGGATGACCAAGTCAACTCCCATGAATTTAATCATCACTTTTGTGCAGATGATTCCCATGTCTATATCCAACCTCAGTTTCTCCTGCAAGCTTCTGCCCTACATCACCAACTGTCTGGTGGGCATTTTGAACTGGATATTCTATAAGCATTTTTAACTTACCATTTCAAGAATTCATCTTATTTTCTCTGCCAAAACCTAAGAGCATTGCCATGATTCCAGTTATCCATTCGCAACTTCTATGGCATCCTCAGGTGCTCATTCTCCTTCACCTCAAATGTCCAACCAATTGCCATCTTATCAGTTTTTGCCTTCTTCCTATCTAGAATCTCCATTTTCTTCTCTGTATTCACTTGGCTTTCCTCCTAGTTTGAGCCCTCACCACTCCTCATCTGGAGCAATGAAATAGGATTGATCTCTCTAATATCATTGAACCTCTTTGGAAATCAGAAATGAACCACCACAACCACAACCACAACAGACTCCATAGAGCTGCCAAAGTGATGCTCCTAGAACAAAATTCTGACTCTCCCCTCCTGGGTAAACTCAAGAGGTTCCCCATGACCTCTGGAGTCAAATATAAACTCCTCCATGAGGATATTTAGAGCCCTTCACAACTGGAGTCCAACCTACCTTTCCGTGTCTCCTTTCACAGAGTCTACAGTCCAGATAAACTGGTCTTCTTGTGCTCCTTGCACAAGGCAATTAGTCCCACCTTCTTGCCTTATTATGGACTATTCCCCAGGTGTGGGATGTACTTCCTCATCCCCTAGTTTCCTTCGAAGCTCTACTTAAAGTCTATCTCCTTCACTGATCTCTCCCAGCTGCTAATGGCATTCCCCAAAAATTAGCATAGCATTGCTGCTTTAAAGTGCCATATAACTGCTATTGTTATTATTATGATTATTAAAGAACATGTAGAACAATAGTCAGGAAGCCTTTGTTAAAACTAGTGTTTCCAAGAACTCACTGTGTGATCTTGAGCAAATTACCTCCTCTTCTTGCCCTCAGTAAGGCCTCAGTTTCTTCATCTGTACAGTGAAGGGGTTAGACAAAACAATCTCTAGTCTCCTTTCCATCTTTGACATCCTGTGGTGTGACAGAGGCATTTTAATTTTCTTTTTGGCTTAGTCTTCATGTTTTTAAAAACTGATGTTTTTCCCTCTCAAATTTTAATGTCCCTTGGCCTTTTATCCAGCCTTTTCTAGACATCATTTTTAAAAAATCCATTCTATGCTATTTTTGCAGTTAGACTTTGGAAGGTCACATGAAATTAAGGAGAAATGAAGGGGGGAAATAAGAGAGAATAGATGGGGGAAGAGAGGTGCTGGGGATTTGTGGTAGGATATAGAAGTTGGTACCTGAGCTTTGAAACCCAGTGGCAGAACCTGAAGTATGCTCCTGTGTCTGACAGTGATGCATGAATAGATCTGATCTATCCCAAGAAATCCATTCTCTTTCCTCTCATGAAGCTCACAGGGAATTCCTGAAAGTTTGCCTAATGGCATATTGCTTCCTTCCACTTCACTTCTGTCTCATCTTGCCACAAATTGGTTTCTGACAGTCAGAAAGTGGGCAGGGAGGGAGGGATGGGGAGAGAGTGAGGAGAGGGAGAGAGAGAATGGAGTAAGAGGGAAAAGAAGGAGGAGGGGGAGGGAGAAGATGAGAAAGAGAAAGAGAGAAGGAAATGGAGAGGAGATAGGAAGAAAGAAGAAAAGAGAAAAGAAAAGGGGAAGAGATGGAAAAGAGAGAGAGAAGATTGAGAGGGGAAGGAGGGATGCAGAGGGAAGGACAAAAAGGTAAAAAGGGGGAGAGAGAGAGAGAGGAGAGCTGAAAAGAGGGAAAGGAAAGGAGAGAGATACTACTGCATAGTAGCTACATAATACCAGATAAATAATTGAGTAGATTGCCCTGGGATCTAGGTACCCCAAGGAAGAATTTTAACTGGACCTCCCTTCATTTAAAAAAAAAAAAGGTCTTTGCCATACCTTGGAGCTTGCATCTCTGGATCCCCCACATAGTGGTGAGATGAATAACATCTTAGCTTCTAGAATTCTTTGAAATCCTTAGATAAGTGAAGTCTTATAACTAGCATTTACTTCCTCTGGATCTTTACACTAATGGACAGACCAAATTGTTTGATAGCCTCTTTCTTCTCTCTTCTGTATATTGAATAGAAACCTGCCTTCCCATAGCTTCCATACCTTGGTCCCAATTCTTTCTTCCTTTCTTTGTCATTTAAAGGCCTTCACTATCTGGCTGCAACCCAAGCTGTTTCCACACCACTCCCCATCCCACACTCTATATTCCAACCAAACTACTAGCTATGCATGACGTTTTGTCATCCTGCCTTCATAACTAGGCACAAACTGTCTATCATGCCTAGAATGCTTTCTTTCCTCATCTATAGTTCTTGAAATGTCCAGCTCCCTTCAAGGCTCACCTCAAACACCACTCTTCAATAAGGCACTTTTCCTGATTCTTGTAGTTGTGTTGTATTTATCTGTGTTGTATTTAAACTGTAAGCTCCTTGAGGGCAAGGTCTTTTATTTTTGTCTTTATTCTCAAAGACCTTGCATAGTTTTACCACACTGAGTCAGTCAAGTATCATTTATTGGGCATCTACTATGTGCTAGATATAGAAAGAAGCTCTGGAAATACAAGGAAAAGTTTTGGACAGTCCCTGTTCTCAAGGAACTTACAACCAAAAGGCCACATAGTAGGCATTTAACAAATTGCTTGTTGAATTGAATTAGCCTCTAAGATGAAGCAGCACAAATCTAATCTCTTCCAGATGATAGCCCTCCAGATATTTTGAAGACAGTTGAATGTCACATTTCCTGAACTAAGTTATCCCAGTTGAATGACACATTTCCTGATCTAAGTTATCCCAGTATGACTATCTCTAGTTCCTTTAACCACCTTGTAACAACATGATTTTGAGTTTCCTCCCACCACATTTGCCCTCCTCCTCTGGACACATTCTTTGCCAATGCCCCTGTTATATAATGTGGCACCAGAACCAGGTCTGGTGTTCCAGATATGGTCTGAACCAGGTTGGGGACAGTGGGAGTCAGTGCACGTCATTCCAAACACTAGATAGCTGTTAATTCAGCCTCTGATACCTTTATGTCTTGTGGCTGCCATCTCCCTTCATGAGCTCGTTTGGGACTTATGGACACCCAGTCCTACTTGCCAAATACTTCCTAGGCTCAAGAGCACACTGAGCATAAAGCCCTTCATTAAAGGGGGTATGAGTACAGGAAGAGAGAACATTTAAGAGTAAGGAACCCTTGAGAGGTTTGGGGGGGGGTACTGAATGGAGAGAAGCCAACCTGGCCCATTTTCTTGGGAAGCAGGTAAGCTAGGAGGCAGAGCTAAGATTCTGACCTCAGGATCCACATTTCTTTTTCCTCTGCTCACCATCCGTGTCAAAGAAATGGAGCACCATGATTGCTCAGAGCAAATCTGATAGAGTCTAATTTAGTCTGAGCGCTTGAGAGTATCAAACTGCAGTAATAAAGATTGCCTGGAACAGCACTGTGATCTGTGGAGTGGGGGCAAAGGGAGGTGGGGAGTGGGGAGAGATACAACCAAAGTGTCCCTTCCAGTTGATTAGTCACTACTCTCCTTGAAGCCCTTGATGACTTCCAGATGACTGAACACCAGCTACCACTAGGCCAGCAGAGCTAGTGTGAAGGGGGAAGATGTCCAAAATGGCCCCGGGCTACTACCGAATACAGCATTACATTGCACTGTGGATATTAGCTTCTCTGGTGATGCTAAGGGGTGACACGGCATATTCTGGGAGCTCTGTTCCCTGACACATAATCATAGCAGTAAAATCCAATTGTCAGGGAAGAGTGAAAACCCATTCGAAATTGCCAACTTGTTGCTTCTTCTTGGCGTGGGTGGAAGCAGAAGCCCTCCGAGGCCATTCCTAGCAAGGTGATCTGCCTATATCAAGTGTATAATTACAGCTGGAGGCTAAGATGAGGGAGGGATGAGACACAGAGAGTAAGAGAATAAGAACCATGTAGTTCAAAGGTCTAGGTTAAATCCCACTACTGATGCTTACTATCTGTGTGACTCTGGACAAATGACCCTCCATGAGCCTCAGTTTCCTCATTTGTAATATGAAAGAATTATATTAGACAGCCTCTGAAGTCTCTTCCAATTCTAGACCCAAGAGACAAATAGGAGAAGTTAGGAAGACCTGAATTCAAATCCAATCTTAGAGCCTTGCTATTTCCCAGTGACCCTGGGAAAGTCACTTAACCTCTATCTGCCTCTGTTTGTTCATTTGTAAAATGGGGAGAAAGTAGTAACTACCTCCCAGGATTTTGTTGTGTGGATCAAATGAGATAATATTTGTAAAGTACTTAGCATAGTGCTTGGCATGTAGTAGATACTTAATAAATACTTTTCTTTCTTTCTTTCTTTCTTTCTTTCTTTCTTTCTTTCTTTCTTTCTTTCTTTCTTTCTTTCTTTCCTTCTTTCCTTCCTTCCTTCCTTCCTTCCTTCCTTCTTTCCTTCCTTCCTTCCTTCTTCCTCATGAGCCTCTGACTTAAGATGGAAATTACTAGCTTAGACATCAGAAAATTCACCACATATTAAATAATGGGTCAGAGGAGTTAGAACTGAAAGACTCCTTCAAGATGAATGAATCCAGTGGTTTCCTTGATTTTTCACATGTGAATACCTCTTTTCAATATTAAAAAAAAATCATCAAGCCCCTCATGATAGTAGTTGCATAGTGGTATCTGCTGATTCAGAAAAGTACATGATGAAAAAGGCTAATAGGATTTTAATAATGATTTATAATTATTTTATATTTTATTAGCCACAATAGCATCTGCATAAGTTTGAAATAACAGCTATCTTTAGCTATGGAAGATAACTTTCAATAGGTAGAAAATAGGTTTGCTTACTTATGGGTTCATAGGCTCAAGCTATAACTCCATGCCTTCCCCTCTTAGGTGTGTGTAACTCACAGTTTGGTAACTACCAATTCAGCTCCATATCATCATTTTGCTAATCAGAAAGCAGGTTCAGAGACAAAAAGTGACTTGCATGAGTCCATATAGGTGGTAAAGAGCAGAGACTGGCATTAGACCCAGGTTTTCTGGCTCCAAACCAAGTGCTCTTTTTCACTTATATGGAGCTGCTTCTCTTTTGTAGAAAAATCGTTGTTGTTGTCCAGGCTTTTCAGTTGTATCTGACTCGTCATGACCTCATTGGGGTTTTCTTGGCAAAGATAATAGAATGGTTTGCCGTTTCCTTCTCCAGCTTTACAAATGAGAAAACTGAGGCAGACAGAGTTAAGTGACTTGGCCCAGATCACACACCTAGTAAGTGTCTGAAGCCAGATTTGAACTCAGCCTTCCTGACTCCAGGCCTGTCACTATCTACTGTACCATCTAGCTACCCTTAGGAAAATGAGTGAATGCAACAGAAAGCTAGCTTACCTCTGTACAACTTTGTGCACAGAAACAGAATGGAAGGGACCTCATGAGTGATTCCTGAAAAGAATCGCTCCTAGAGCACAATGACAAATGATCCTCCAAGCCTAGACTTGGAGACCTCCAGAGAGGAGAAACCCTTCAACTCCTTAGTCACCTCCTTAGTCAGTCAGCTAGATAGCACCATGGATACAGTGCTAGGCCTGAAGTCAGGGAGATTCACCTTCCTGAGTTCAAATCCAGCCTTAGACACTGGCTAGTTGTGTGACTCTGAGCAAGTAACTTAACCATGTCTGTCTCAGTTTCCTCATTTGTAAAATGAGCTGGAAAAGGAAATGATAAACCATTCTAGTATCTTTGCCAAAGAAACCCCAAATGGGGTCACAAAGAGTCAGCCTTGAATGAAACAATGGAATTGTTCAGAAGGTTGGTTTTTTTCCTGACATCAACCCTAAATTTGCCTTTTTGCAACTTCTACCCACTTGTTCTTAGATCTTCTCTCTGTGGCCAAAAAAAAGGCTATTCCCTCTTGCACTGACAGCCTTTCAAATACCTGAACCCAGCAATTATCCTCCCTTTTATCCCAAGAGATGAGTCTTCTCTTCTCCAGGCTAAGCATACCTGGCTCCTTCGTAGGATATAAATTCAAGGCCCTTCACCATCCGGTTGCTGTCCTCTGGAGGTACACCAGCATATAAACATTCTTTGGGGATTCCCAGAAGTGAGCACGATCCTCCAGATGTGTCTGACTAGGGTAGACGACAGAGAGACCATCGCCTCCTTATTCCTGGAATGTATACCTCATTTAATGCAGGACAAGATGGCGTTAGCATTTTGGGCTGCCATGTCACATTGCTAACTCATGTAGAGCCTGAGGTGGACTGGAACACCTCAGACAAATCACTCCTATCTGTGCCTCCCTCATCCTGAACTGATGGAGTTGACTTTTTTTTAACCCAACTACAAGTGTCTTACATTGTCTCTATTTAGTTTCATATTTTTAGCATTATTATCCTCTGTTAGAGATGTGGAAACCCAAGCCCAATCAGGAAGAGTCACTTCCAGTTAACTAAGTTGAACCCCCCAAATCTAGGTACCCAAATCCCTGGGCCACTGCTCTTTGTATTATTCTATACTATCACCCAGAGGGCTGGTCTATACTCTTTGAGATCTAATTCATGCATCACCTCCTTCATGAAGCCTTTGCTAATTATCCTAGTGCACTGAGTTCCCTTCCTCCCATGACCTCTCTCAACACCTATTTTGAAGTCTGATTTTGGGGAGGCCCTGCTAGATCTTGAACTCAATTGACAGAGATCTGTAGAACTCGTTGTCATCTTCCTGCCATGAGACAGCTTCAATCAGAGGCCTGGAGTGGAGGAATATGTATTATACTAAGCATTTTAAAAATGCTTATTAAATTAAAATAAAATTAATTGATTTAAATTGTTGAATAAATAAATAAAAGAACTCTCTGGTGAGTGCTTCTGTCCTTCACTGTTCTTTGTTAGGATTTTTTACACAGTGGTGTCCTAAGTCAAAACAAAGCAGAGAGCTGGAAGGTTGGTAGGGTTTCCAACCAACTGGTGGATTCCAATTCTGATGGCTCTGTTTCAGGAAAGGTTCCAAGGGCACAGACAGGCCAATGAGAGGGGTGTCCACCTCTAACTTACCAATCCAGGCCAAGCTTGTCACTTTTCTGGAGGATATCTTGGGAAGTACTATTCAAAGATAACAGATGAGGGGAGAGGGGTGTATGGAGGGATCCAACCAAGTGAAAACTCAGATCTTTTCCCATGTGATGTGTGCCATCTTCTTTGCTCCATGCCTAAGAAGCTGACTTGCCATAGCTGCTAAAACCAAATATTTCTTAAGCAAAGATGGCATTTTGACGGTGAATGCAGTAGTAAGAGTAATAATAGCCCACATTACTCTTAACACTTTTACGATTTACAAAGTTCTTCACCCTAGAAGGTAGATAATTCAGGGATTACTATTTCCGTATTGCAGATAAACAAACACAGCAAGGTCCCAAGAAAAATAACATGCTCAAGGTTATACAGCTTGGAACTCAGGCCTTCAGGCTTGCACTTTCCTTTATAATATTGTGTCACTAAAAATCAAGGGGTCCCAAAATCTAGATCTGTTTGGAAAAAATGACTTCATGGGCTGCTTTTTTTCCCCTTTAAGAACAAAACAAAACCTCCCTGGAATATATTACTATCCATTTTTTCTTTCCTTTTATTAAACATAAATAAGTTAGCAAGCTGAAGCTGGTATGTATCTTCTCAGTAGCATGGAAGCAGCAGGTCTGGTTCACAGATGATCAAAAAGGAATATTAGAGGTCATCTAGTCATTGAACCATAGGATCATAGATGCAGAACTGGAAGGGGCCTTTGGGACCATTGAATCCAACCCTTCTCATTTCACAGATGAGTAGACTGAGACCCAGAGAGATTACCTGGCTTGTCCAAGGTCACAAGACTAGTATGTGATAAATCCATCATTTGTACCCATGCTCCCTGATGACGGGGCAGTTAGGTGATACAGTGAATAGAGTGCCGGGCCTAAAGTCAAGAAGACATCATCCTGAGTTCAAATCTGTCCTCAGACACTTTTCTGACAGGTTGACCCTGGACAAGTCACTTGAACCTGTTTGTCTCAGTTTCCTCACCTGTAAAATGAGTTGGAGAAAGAAATGGCAAACCACTCTAGTGTCCTTGCCAAAAAAATCTCTAAAAAACAAGACCATGAAGAGTTGGACATGACTGACATGACTATAACAAATCCAGCACATTTTTCACTGTTACTGTGCTTCTTTTCCAGCTCCCTCATTTTTCCAGGTGAGGAAACTGAGGCCCAAATACTTAAAGTAACTTGCCCAAGGTCACACAATCAGCTAAGGTGATCTACCCCTTCCTAGCTCATCAGCAGCCCATCCAGAGTGCTGGCCCTCCCTGGCTAGACAAGAATCTTCTCTCTTATTAGAAGGGAACTTCCTAGAAATGGGAATTGGTAAGTCTTGAGAGTCCTTGTACATTCTTCTATTGTGGCAAAGTATATTTAATTAGACTTTTGAGGACACAGGTATATGTTAAAGCTTCAGCTTTAAGTCACAAGTCAGAATTCAGTGTAATGCAAGGAAACCTTGGAGGCATCTGAACAGCAGGTAACTTGCTTACATACATTTTACACTGCATTTGCTCCTTAACTGGAGCACAGGGGATTCCCTAATTAAACTATTTATTATTAAAACAGATCCAGCCTTAACGCAAAGCAAATTTCCTGTCTGGCTGTAAGCTCAGGCCCGTGTGGTCATGGGAACACAGGTGTACTTGTGTTAGGATTTCCAGAGAGTAATTGGTGCCATCTTGGTGGCAGAATTATCAGGTAATTGTCTGGGCTTGCCTTTCTCTACACAGAAGGGTCAAATGCAATCCAACCCAACCCATCTGCTCAAATTGGGCAGGCAGGCTTGTCGTTGAATTCACTAATGCAATTTCCACTGTGCCCACCTACCTTAAAGGAGAATACTTGTTAAGCTTATTTATAACATAGAATTGGAAAATCCTACTAGCAAAAGAGACTTTGGAGGCCATCGAGTCCAGCCTCAGACTCTGAAATCTTCTCTATAACGTCATTCCTTTAACATTGAACAGATATTAAGTTGTCTCCTACTACCTAGGTGCCATTGGCACAGTGCTTGGCACTTAGCACTTAATAAATGATTTTTAAAAACTCAGTGTCCACTAACTTCAGCAAATTACCCATCAGACTCTTGAAAACTTCACTTGATGATTTTCTGCTCCCTTCTGAGGCATCCACTCTTTCTGTTGCTGGACAGCTCTTATTGGTAGGAAGTTCCTCCTGAGGTTGAGCTGGAATGTGCTTTCCCGTAGCTTGCCTATGTTGGTTCTCATTCTGGCTTCTCAGGCCAAATGGAAAAAGTCTAATGGTTCAACCACATGGAAGATCATGAAATGTTTGAAGACAAATATCCTGCTCTCTCCCCTGAATCTTTTCTTCTGTAGCCTTCAAATGATCCCCCTGGGAGGATGAATTAGAGGCAGCATGCTTTTGTTTTTTGGAAAGTGTGTTCTATCTGGAGCCAGGAGAACTCTAGTCTTGAATCTCTACACTGATATCAACTAATTATTATGTCCATGACATAATTCACCAAACCTCTTTGAGACTCGGTTTTCTTCTCTGTATGTTGGAATAATAATCCTGACACTATCTATCTCACAAGTTACCAAGAGGAAAATTCTTTCTAAAATACAAAGTACTATAGAAATGTATCCTTTGGTGTGGTCTGGTTTCTAGTCCTTTTATCTTTTCTCTTCTCTAGACACATTATTTGTTTAAGCTCTTCTTAAAATATGGTATCAAGAACTTCTCTGGAGCAACGGAGGGGCACAGTGGATAGAGTGCCAGGACTGGATTCAGAATACCCCTGTATCTGATTTCAAACTTGGCCTTTGACACTTTCAAGCAGTGTAACCCTAGAGAAGTCACTTACCCCTATTTGCCTAGTCCTTACCACTCTTCTGTCTTAAGAGTTGTTTCTAAGACAGAAAGTAAGAGAAAAAAGAAAAAAAAAAACTTACATTCCAGGAGGGAAAGACAAAATGTGTAAGACAATTTGTGGCCAGCAAAGGGTGTTTTAATCTTAGAAATCAGAGAGGTAGAGAAGGAAGCATTAAAATGAGCCAACTGAGTGACTGCCTTTCCAGAAGAAATGGTGGTTCTGATGTGATTACAGTTCTTAAAGCAAGAGGTAGAACGTAGGGGTAGACATGGGCAAGATAGCCAAAGGCAGGATGACATGGACGGCATGATGAAACCTGATGCTATGGCTTGTTACTGACTGGTAGTAATGAAATCCAAGGTTGCATTAACTTTTTGGGGGTGGGCTGAGAGGAAGGAAAGAAGGTAGATTCTAAGAAATGTGCAAAGCGGAGATTCATGAGAAATTGTTTCAAAGGGGATATTTTCCTCTTTTTTTCACTGAGTCCAGTTCTCCTGGGATCTTAGCCCATTTCCCCAACTTCTTTAATAGAATGTAAACTCCTTGAGGGCAAAGACTATTTAATTCAAATGTTTCTTTTTATTTCTCTAGTATCTAGCACAGTGCTTATTATCTAGTAGACACTTAATAAATAGTTACTGACTAATAGACTGATTTTTGTGCCTTTCCCTAGCTGTTCTCCATACCTAGAATTCTCTTCCTCTTCATCTCTCGCCACCAGTTTCCTTCAAGTCCCAACTAAAATCCAATCTTTTGCAAGAAAGCTTTCCTTATCCACCTTAACGCTAGCGCCTGCCCTCTTTTGATTATTCCCCAATTTATTATGTCTGTATTTTATTAATACATTAATACTATTTTCATGTCGTCTCTCCCTTTAGACTGTGGGCTACTTGAGGGCAGGGACTCCCTTATGCCTTGGTTAGTGACTTTCTCACTGATACAGGCACTAGTCTTCAACATCCCTTTCTGGAAAATGGGAATAAAATGCCTAGCTTGCTTGTCTTAAATGAATATTGCATGGATCAAAGGAGCTGATACATCTAAAATAATATATAGCGTTATAGTCATAAAGCACCATATAACCATACACTGTTAGTCTCTAAATAGTAACATCAACTCACATCTCTATGTTGCTTATTGAAGTTTATAATGATTTTGATGCAATAATTCTTCAAGGTAGGTAGGAAAAATGTTATTTATCCCCATTTTACCTGGGTAGAAATTGGGGCTCAGAGGATAAGTGACTGGTCCAGGACCATACAGATAGCATATGTCTGAGATTAAGATTTGAACCCTATTCTCCTAACTCAATCATTAAACGTTTATTAAATGCCTACTGAATGCCAGGCTTTATGCTAAGCACTGGGTGTACAAAGAAAGGTAAATGATAGTCCCTGCTCTCAAGAAACTCACATTATAAAGGGCAAAATGGTACTCTTTCATTAAACTATAAAGCCTCCCAATAAATTGTTATTCAGCCCTGTCCAGCTTTTTGTGATACTATTTGGGATTTTCTTTTCAAAGATACCAGAGTAGTTTGCCATTTCCTTCTCTAGTTCATTTTATACATGAGGAAACTAAGGCAAACAGGGTTAAATGACTTGCTCAGGGTCACACAGTAATAGGTGTCTCAAGCCAGATTTGAACTAAGGAAGATGAGTCTTCCAAATTCCAGGCCCAACACTCTATCCAATGTGCTACCTCCCAATAAATACTGATTGGTCTCAATAAATTCTGATTAATTTGATTTTTGATTGAAGCTCTAAATCTATGGTCTAATCTTTTAGGGGGATATGGGGAGAAGGGAGAAACTATATAGAGTCACAAGATTGAGCTCTGAATCCCATCAAGTCTGGATCCCCGTGTAACCTGGGGCACAAAGTCTCTGAGACTAGGTTTTTTTTTCACTTGTAAAATGAGGCACTTGTACTGATAATTTCCAAATGTCTTTTTAGCTCTAAATTCTATAATCTTATAGTCTATTCACTTCTCCCTCCCTTTCCCTGAAGGAGGGGGAAAAATATTAAACTAAATTCCAGACCTGTTTGGATTGGATTTAATTCAAGTTTTAAGGGAAAATTCAGCTTTGATCCCTGTACATGTTGAATTCCTCACCCTAGAGAATCTATTCCCATTACCCCCAGCTATGGATACTGGATGCAACTTCCCTGCCTTTTGCAACTTTCATCGCCTCATGTGATCCTGAAAGGGGCCACCAGTGTAACATTCTACCCAACAGAAGGAGAAAATTCAGTTTAGCTTGTCTCCATCCCAAACAGGCCTGGAGTGACCCTGCCTACAGGGTTGGGCAAATTCCTGGACTGGGGCAGTGGTAATTGCAAAAGCTTTGACCTTATTGGGTGCAGGGAAAACTAAATGCATCTTCTGCTCCAGCAGCATCAACATGGCCTCCTTGTTTCTAAGGATCCCTTTGAGAACTGGTACCCAGTGGCCCCTTTGATCTTTGATTGGGGCCAAGGGTCCCTTGAATGTTGCCTGTAAGCTGAAGGAAAAGCTAGGGGATGGGGGAAGTTCCCTTAAATTTCTTTCCTTCTGGCATATGCTGTTCCATTTTTAAAATAATTCTATCCTTCCCAATAGAGAGATCAAAGCAGAGAGAAAATAAGTACATGCTAATATCCACATGGATGAGGCATAATTGACATTTGTGGGTCTGCCTCCTTTGAGACACACAAGTTTAAGCTTTGCTCTGCGGCGTACTAATTAGCCATTATTTTGTCTTTTCGGGGAGGGAACTAAAATATACTCTCTCTTTCTGAAAATGTCATCTGATTGATTCCACTCTTCTTAGCATTCGACTCTGAGATCTCCCACCAGGAAAGAGGGAATATGGTCCCCGTGGAGAAGTACAGACGTATTCTGCTTATTGAGGGAGCATCATTTCAGAGGGGGCTGGTCCAGTTACAGAGAGCTGCTGGATATTCTGGACTGGAACACCCACAGATCCACTCAGCCCCAGGAAGGGAATGAGAAGGAAGGCAGAATGCCTTCTCTCTGTATATGCGGAGGGCTCTTATGGAAAATGCAGACACCTGGGAAAGAACTGTGATGTAATAAAAGGATGGACTACTAATTTTTTTCTAGGAACACCAACCTGTCTCTGCCTTGATCTTAGGTAAATGTGATCACAGTTTGGTGCAGTGGAAAAGGAATTCAAATATGAAGTCAATTGTAGGTTTAAACAGTTCTTCTTGGGCAAATCATAGCCTCTCAATGGGTTGCAAGGTTCCTTATCTATAAAATGAGAAACCAGACTAGAAAAGTTCTAAACCTTATGAGACTTTGACCTCTCTGGATCTCTTAGTTTCTTCATCTGCAAAATGGGGATAATAACTCATTCCTGCCTTCCTGTCACTACTGTATTTAATTCCTTTCTGACCCTGTCTCACAAAGTTATATAGAAATGTGAATTGTTGTTTTTAAATGGAAAAGGATTCTTTAATGAATTCTTGAAGTTATTCAGCTCTGCTCCAAGCCTAATCCTGAATCTTTACAGGAAGAGGAAGCATCTAAAATCTTTCATCATCCCAAATGTAAAATCCTAAGTGGGTAAAACTTCAGAGCTGCAATACAACCCCTTTACTTTTCAAACAAGACAGAGGCTCAGAAAGAGAAAGGGGGAAAAGTGCTTCAGCTTTATGGTAAGGCAAGAATGCTGATTCAGAATCAAAGGACTTTAATATGAATCCTAATTTTGCATAGATGAATGTGGGCAAGGCAGGAAAGTTCTCTCTGCCTTAGTTTCCTTTTCTGTAAAATGAAGAAGTTGATGACTTTGAAGTCCCTTCTCACTCTGCATCTATGATCTGAAGTTCCTAGAGTCCAGAGTCTCTCCATGCCAGCATCAGAAGAAAGTCCAAGGTACCTAGCCTTATACTTGCAGATCAGATAAATATAAAAAAGTAAAAGAAATAAAAATATAAAATAAAAATAATAGAGATGTATTTATATACTCATAGTAAATGTTTGTAAAAATAAATAATACAAATATAAAATAAACCAGAAGGAAGAATGGATATTTTTATGCTGTTGTTTAGTCCTTCAGTTATATCTGACTCTTCATGATCCCATGGACCATACTTATCTATGGAGTTTTCTTGGCTAGGATTTTGGAGTTGTTTGCCATTTCCTTCTCCAGTGGATCCAATGGAAACTTTTGTCAGGCAATTGGGCAAATAGCGATTTACCCAAGGTCACATAGCTAGAAAATGCCAGTGCTCTAACCACCTTCCTTTAAACTTCAACTCCCCCCAAATAAATAAATAAATAAATATCTACTCCATCTCTACCTGTTGAATTCCAATTCTTTCTTCTAGATGTAGTTACAGCACCACTTCCTCCATTAACATTCCCTAATCACCCTCTCCCTCCATCCTAATCAGAACTGCTCTTTGCCTGATTGAGCACCTTCTCACTCTCTTATCCTGCAATCTGTACAATTTTGTATGATATTTACCTGCCTCTGTGGCTGATCTCCCCGCTAGACCATTTATTGAAGCCTCCAGGGTCCCAGTCTTTCTTTTCACGTGTCAGTCTTCTTTGGATGGAATTTGCTGAGAGGTAGATTTTAGCTCATTGTAAGGCAAAACTTCCTAATGAGTCAAACTATACCAAAAAATAATGGATTTACCCAGGAGATAGGGCAATCCTGCTTTTTAAAGGGTCTTTCACTAAAGCCTCAGTGACCATTGGTAGTTATTACAGACAGGATTTCTAATCAAATCTGGGTTGGACAAATGGTCTCTGAGATACCTTCTAATGCAAAGATTCTGTCATTCTGTGTCCCCAGCATCCACCATGGTCCCCTGCACATAGTAGGTAGGGGAGAAATGCTGGGTGATTTGAATTACATCAAAAAACAAAGTCCTCTTAGTTCAATTAGTTGCTTGTTGGCAACATTTTGACCACTTAACTTGGTCAACTATATACCTTCTCCAGTTCTCCATTTACTTGTCAGAATAATCTTCCTAAAGCACATGTCTAATTACATCAGTCCACTATTCAACAGTCTCTACCATCTCCCTATTCCCTTTAGGATTAAATGAAAACTTCTCTGCTTGGCACATAGAGGGCTCATGATCTGGGTCTGGACTACCTTCCCAGGCTTATTATTTCTCTTTAAATAACCTATTTTCCAACTAAACTGAGGTAGACTGCATGCTGTTCTCTGAACTTGCAAATCCATCTACCACCTCTGTGACTTTGCACAGACCTGGAATGTACTCTCTTCTCACCTGTCCCTCTCCTTTTTTTGTTCTGTCACATCTGACTCTTCTTGAACCCATTTGATGTTTTCTTGACAAAGATACTAGAGTGGTTTTCCATTTCCTTCTCCAGTCCATTTGACAGATGAGGAAACTGAGGCAAACAGGGTGAAGTTACTTACCCAGGGTCACACAGCTAATAAGTGTCTGAGACAAGATTTGAACTCAGGTATTCCTTAACTCCAGTATTCTATCATTGCATCACCCAAATGTTTAAAAGATTATGAAATCAAGCCTTAAGGACTTGAAGGTATGTAAACTGCAAAAGAGAAGACTCCAAGAAAGACATAATAGTTGTCAATTTTTAAAAGGGTTTCCTTGCAGAAAAAAATTGGACTTTGTCTGCTTGGCCCCAGAGGGCAGAATTAGAAATAATGGATGGAAATTACAAAGAGACAGATTTAGACTTGAAGAAGGTAAAAAAAAAATCCTTAATAATTGGAACTATCTAAATGTAGAAAGATTTGGCTTAGGAGATAATGGGAGAGATATATATCTTCTAGGAAAAGTTCTATGACCACTGGTTGGGTATATTACAGAGGAATTTTTTTTCTAGGTATAGGTTAGGCTAATGAGAATACTGCTTCCTCAAGAAGCTCTCTTGGGTCCTTTCCAACTCAGAGGCTCTGATTCTGTAATGGCTCAAAGCCACATACACAAGTGTGTGACCTGCTATGGTGAGAAGAGGAAAATTAGCACCCTTGGTGGTTTAGTAACAAAATTGTCAAAGAATGGATGCATGGGTCTAGTTCTTTAGAGGCAGCTAAACAGTGGATAGCTAGATGATGTCAGGAAGAGCTTAGCTGAAATCCATCATCAGACATTTACTAGCTGGGTGACTCTGTAAGAGTCACTTGGCCTCTGTCTGACTCAGTTTCCTCAAATCTAAAGTGAAAATAATAATAGCACTTACTTCCTAGACTATTGTAAAGATTAAATGAGATATTTGCACAGTGATTGGTATGTAATAGGTGTTTAATGAGTACCTCTTTCTTTCCTTTTTTCAATTTTTAATCACCAATATCACATACACACACTTCTTTAGTAGCATGAGGATGGGGAGAAACTTGGTATAGTTTCTTCCAGGATCCCACAGATTATGTTTCTTCTTGTACTACTTTTTTGAACCATTATCTTCTGTCTTGGAGGAAGAAGAGCTGTAAGGGCTAGGCAATTAAGGTTAAGTGAGTTGCCCAAGGTCACACTGCTAGGAAGTGTCTGGAACCAGATTTGAACCCAGGTTCTCCTGACTCCAGGCCTGGCACTCTAACCATGGAGCCATCTAGCTGCCCCTCTTTTTGTACTTCTAAAAAAAGAACAAAGATTTCATTTCATGCCAGAGATGTGTCCCAGTACCACTCAAGAAATAATATTTACAATTCATGTTTGTATAGTATTCAACAACACTTTGAGATTGATGGTATAAATATCATTATCTCTATCTTATAGACAAGAAAACAGAGGTTCAGAGAGCCATACCCCCAAACAAGCAAGGAGACCAGAACTCAAACCCTGCAGTCTTTCCCCTATAGTTCAATGTGGCTGACTTCTCACTGAGCCGACATGCTGGGGAGGGAGACTGAAGAGAACACCAGGCTATGGTGGGGATGGATGCAAGTTTCCAGGCACATGTTAGCACTGGCACGGGTCGATTCACCAGAGAGCCAGAGCCTGCTCAAAATGAAACCCAATGAGTCTGTTTAGTGGGCTTTGGCCAAAGCCCAAATTTGAAGGTGTGAAGCTGACTTCACAGATGGCTACTCAAAGACCTCAAAAAGACGGCCACATCTAGAACTGTGCCAGAACTCCTCATGGGTTTGATCCTAATGAAACCAATGGCTTCTATTTGGCATATTTAGTGACTATGTTTCTTCCCATCTTCCCCATGACTCCCAATCCTTCTTTCTTTAATGAAGGACCTCTCCTTTGGGATTTAGGAATGTTTTACCAGGGAGACATACATTCTGCTTTGTGGTGGACTGGAAAGATTCATGTTGGCATGAGCAGTGTGAGGGAGATTCTGTTGTGCAGATTATTCATATAAACTATAGGGGACAGGCATAATTCAAACCAGAGGCATGAAAACTTCAAGTCCAAAAGGGGAGGCTTTATAGCTAACTCCCAATTCAATGCTCTTTCTCTAACTGGGTTTGTAATCTTGGTGTTCTCCTGGATTCCTTAATTTCCCTCACTCCATGCATTCCATCAGTTGTCAGATCTTCCTGCTTCTCCCTTTACAATATCTCTCAGAGATACTGAGCTCTCTGACTCCTCTCCACTCACATTCTACTCAGTTTAGTTCAGACCTGCATCCCCTCGTACCTAGACTATTTTAATAGCCTCCTTCTCAGTTTCCCTGTTGTAGTCTCTCCTTCTCCAATTCATCCTATACACTGCTGCCAAAGTAATTTTCCTTTAGCCTGGATCTGTCCATGTATCTCTCCTACCCAACCAACTTCTTATTGCCTTTTCCTGCATCTACTTTCCCCACTGCTAGTGCCTTCCCTCTGAGATTACCTTCTATTTCCATTTTTTGGGGTCTTGTATGCATAGTTATCTGCATGTTGCCTCCTCTATTAGAATGTAAGCTCCTTGAAGGCCAGGTCCGGTGGTATTTTCTTTGTTTCCTTGGTGCCTAGCCTAGGGACTGACACCATAAATGTTCCAGAAATTCTTCTTGACTCACTCTTATCTAGGATAAAACATAAATTCCAACGTTTAGTTTTTAGAACTCAACATAATCTGACCCCAACCTATTTTTTTGTATTCACTGAGTGTGCTACCCTCCATCCTTCATTCCGCGATCCAGCCAAAATCACCTTCTCTGTTACTCACATATGGCATTCCATTTCCCCTCTCCAAAGACTTTATGATAGCTATCCCTCATGCCTGAATCTCCCTCCTTACCTATTCCTGATAAAGTTCATTACTTCCTTAAAGATGCTGTTCAAGTACTACCTTTTATACCTTCTTCTGTAATCTTTTTCTGATGACCATAATTGCTAGTACCCTCCCTTCCCAGTTACTTTTTATTGAACTATCAACCTTGTATGAATTTATATCTATTAACCATAAGCATGCATGTATATTATATATTTTAGATATTTTTTGTCTCTTCCATTAGATTATAAGCTCACTGTAAGTAGGGACCATTTCATTCTTTTTTTTTTTTAACCTTTACCTTCTATCTTAGAATCCATACTAAGTATTGGTTCCAAGGTAGAGGAGTGCTAAGGACTAAGCAATTGGTATTAGGTTATTTGTCCAGGGTCACATAGCTGGAAAGTATCTAAGATCAGATTTGAACCCAGGTCCTCCTGACTCCAGACCTGGTGCTCTATCCACTGTGCTACCCTTGTTTCATCCTTTGTACAGTTATTCCTAGTACCTAGCAGTGTCTGGCATAGAGCATAAACTTTATAGGTACTTGTTGATTGTCTGCTTGCTACAGCAGAGTCCTTCTCTGAGTAGTTCCTGTTTTATAGGTGTAAGACCTCTCTTCCTAGCCCTAGAATGAGCCCTCTGAGGGTTCTGTTCTGTCTCTGATTCTCTTTACTGTCTGTAGCCACAAATCTCTCTCTTTCCCATCAAGTCACCAAGATCAGGACTCAGTCCTGTTCCCTTCTGTCTCTCCCACCAGCACCATATAGTCAGATGCGTGGTTGGACACAGTGCAGGGCTTGGTAGGGACTTATTGCCATGAGTGGTATGGAGAAATCACTAGAAGAAAGCATGGAACCCTCAGCCAGAAGGCCTGTGGTTGTCAAAGGATGCATTGTTATTGTGTCCCTTATGGGTATCACATTCACCTTATAACCCAAATCATCTCATTTCATTTCAATTAGCCGGTATGCAGATCATTACAACTGAACAGTTTTATTTCTAAATGATTTTTGTCATTATTCACAATAATTAATCATATTCTTATGATGCTTTTTGTTATTTCAAGAAGCTATCAAAAAACATTTGATTTTATCAACAAAGTGTCTTTGGGAGGCAGGGAGAGAAAGGGTTGAGAACTCATTTTTAGAGAATGGATAAATTGAAGAAAATAAAATTTGTAACTTGCCTCTGGGCATAGAAAGAGCCCCAGCCTGCCTGGGCAACAGGAGATCTGGGTTCTGGTTCCAATTTTGCTATGTGTGACCATGGGTAAGTCATTTCCCTCTCTGGACTTAATTTATAAAATGAGGAGGTTATCTCTCAAGTTCCTTTTGACTATGACATTCATTTTTTCCTGAGGTTACACCATTGGTGGCTGAGTTGGGACCAGACCTGATTTTCTTGAATTCTGATCCTCTGTTCTTTCCTAAAATTGACAGTTGTAGAGAAAACAGAATATAAGCATCAGTTTTGTCACCCAAAGCAATACTAACAACAAAAAGGGACTGAGATAATAGTACCTGGAGAAAAGGAGGTTCATAGATTAAGAGCTAGAAGGGACCTTTGAGGACATCCAGGTCCAACTATCTGGTGCGACACAAGGAGAGAACTTGGATTATTTGTTGTGGTTGTTTTTGGGTTGGGAGTCTTTTCCTAATGCCCTGTTGTCTCCCAGAGTGAAAGACATACAGGCCTGAGGAGAGGCAAGAGGGATGAACCAAATGAACTTCCATTCCCAGAAACTAGCCAACCCTCCCATCTTCCCATAACACTGGCGAGCTGTAGGTATAAAAAAGAGGCCCTGAAGACAAAGAAAGAGGGAGAGAGAGGGAGAGAGAGGGAGAGAGAAGAAGAGAGAGAGAGAGAGAGAAGAAGAGAGAGAGAAAGAGAGAGAGAGAGAGAGAGAGAGAAGAAGAGAGAGAGAGAGAGAGAG
>NC_058130.1:137152640-137165132 GCF_016433145.1 Gracilinanus agilis | reverse complement strand
AGAGAGAGAGAGAGAGAGAGAGAGAGAGAGAGAGAGAGAGAGAGAGAGAGAGAGAGAGAAAGGGAGAAAGGGATGGTCATAGCCTCTGGGAGATGCTATATTCTAAAAAGCCTGGAATGCGGGAAGTTCGAGCAATCCTGCTGGTGCAGCCAAGTATAATTTTAGCCTATCCACACAGACTTCAAGGGTGTGCCATGCCTAAAAATGCCTCCTCTTATTTATTTATTTTTATTTCTTTTAAAAAGAGCAAAACAGGGAGAAATGATTCCAAACATCTGTGGAGAGTCCCCAGAGCCCAGCTCCTGCTAATACAAATGCCATGAGTGGTACTAAAACTGAGAATGTTTTTCAGCTAGAGTCAAATAAAGCCCCTGCAATGATTTGGAATGAACATCCTTTCATTAGGCTCTTTCCTTCTGTGCCTGTTTCCACTCCAGGCCTCCCTTCCTATTAACTCTGGCCTGGGGAAAAGGTTCTGCAATATTCATTACCTGGCAAGCCTTAGAGCCATAAGCCCCTCTCTTTCAGCCCCAAAGACTCAAGGGGAACTTTTTCAACAGAATTTGTCTGGGTGGAATCAGCCAAGCATCCAAAGGGATCTAAGGCCCTAAAGAGACCTAGGGGTGAGGGGAAAGGATGGGGAGGGGAAGGGGTAGCTGTGGTTGACTACAGGGAGAAAGGATATTAGAATGAAAAGTCATTACCTTTTTAGTCATGGTTTAAAAAATGAACCTTCCATCCAGATCATGAAAATTCTTTGTTCTATTTTCCTTTTGCATACATTTCCAAGAATTAGCGGTCTGGCATAATGGATGGTGTTATTAAAGGTATTGATTGAGAGTAGGGTTAAAGTGGTGCCCTGGCAGTGTCTGCTTTGAATGATTGCCATCAACCTGCTCAGGTTCCCCCAGGATTTCCAACAGTCTAGGCAAGATGGTTGGTACCACTGATTTTCTAGGATGTTGAACTTCCAAGATGCCTGATCCACAAATTATGATTTTCTAGGACTTACTTAATCATAATGTTGTAGGGAAGGGAAGGGAAGGAGCAGAAGAGAACAAGCTGTTCCCCATTCATCTCCCAGACTCTAACTTAGAACCTCTGAGTTGGAAGGAACTTTGGGGGTCATCTAGTACAATATTCTAATCCACACAAAAACTGTTCCTTTTCCACTATCTCTGACAGGTAATTTATCAAGCCTTTATGGGTCTTCCCCTTCATACCTGTGTAATCTTGGAGAAGTTAGGTAACCTCTCTAGCGAGGTCTCAGTTTCTCCATTTTTAAAATGACGGGATTGGACTAGATCTCTGAAGTCCCTTCAAGTTCTGAATCTAGGATTCTATGAAATTCTTCAATGTGAGAGAAATCACTAATTCCCAAAGCAATCCGCTCTATTTTGGAACATTTTTAGTTATTAGAAAGTTCTTTAATATTGACCTCAAACTCTTTGTTTTTTTCAATCATATCTCACTCTTCATGACCACACTTGGGTTTCCTTGGCAAAGATACTGGAGTGGTTTTCTATTTCTTTCTCCAGCTCATTACAGATGAGGAAACTGAGGTAAACAAGATTAAGTGACTTGCCCAGGGTCACACAGCTATTAAGAGTCTGAGGCTAGATTTGAACTCAGGTATTCCTGAACCCATGCCCAGTGCTCTATCCACTGCACCACTTTGCTGCCCAACCAAAATTTGTCTCCCTGTAATTTCTACCCATTTTACACCTAGGTCTACCTCTGGAGCAAAACTAGACAAATACACTTTCTTCACTGACATCTGAATCCATAAATTATGCCTCCCTAGGTCTTTTCTTCAGACAGGAGAATCAAAAGATGTCCTTTTCTTTCTGCCTAGTTTCCTAATCCTCAGCTTTGATGGACTTGAAAGGCTGTAGCCACTGAAGGTCAAAGTTGTTGAGGAAAAGTTTAATTAAATCTAGTCATTTGTAAGAAGGTAAAAGCCTTAAGACAACAGGCAAGGTCACTAATTCAAGAATGTGTCAGTTAAGGCAATGGGAAAGAACAGCCAGCATGGTGCGGTTGAACTTGAGTCAGAAAGTCCAGTCCTGCCTCAGACATTTACTTGCGAGGTGACCTTGGGCAAATAACTGCTCTGAACCTCAGTTTCCTTCAGTGTAAAATGAGAGGGTTGGCCTCAATGACCTTAATGTGTTCCCTTCCAGTTCTAAATATATGATCTTATGTTTCAGCCCCCCAACTAGAAGAGTGGGTAATTCATTGAACCTGCTTTTTAAGGGGAGTGGCAATACTTACAGGGTACACAAACAAAATGAGTTTAGTTACGTGGTCTCTGCATCAGTTATATTCGGGCACCCTTGATTTTCTTCTCTGCAGGAAATTTGTTGACTCCAAAACCCTGAGTAATTTAGATTCATTTCAGGAATCAAAGCCAAGTGGATTTGAGCCTTGTGTGATTTCCTGGTCTTACCTAAAGGAATTGTTTCTTAATTCTTTGTGAATTCGTTAGAGGGGGGAAGGGAGGGTGAGGATCAATGGTTGTGTCTGGATTTTGTGTGTGTATATGGAGGCCTTTTGCATGTAACATCACTTCTATGAGCAAATATGTACAAGGTTTAGGGAAATCAGTCACTGTGAGAATATTAGAGCAGGGAGGGATGTTAGATGTTACAGGCTCTCTCCTTTTTCTTACCAAAGAGGATGCTAAGGACCAAAGAGAGATAGAGACTTGCTTCCAAGGTCCATTTTGCATTTGCTAAGTGCTGTTTCTTATTCTTGCTCTACTGAAATTTTTGGCTTTATGGATATTGTTAAGTTTACAGTAGAAAAGAAGAAGAGACATGAATCCTGCTTTTGGGAAATTCTTATTCTAGGGAGTTGGGGAGGGATGGGATAAAGAAAGAGGATCTAAATTTACCCATAAAAAACAACCATGCTACTCTCAATGGGCAGCCCCTCTAACCTCATCCCAAGTATCTAGACCTCCTCTCAAGTCTTATCTATCAAAAATAATACCTTGCTTATAAGATGACATAGAATATTGGATCCAGAGCTGGCAACCATCTAAGAGGTCATCCAGACCAAGCCTCTCACTTTACATATAAGAAACTGAGGCACAGATTAAATGACATAGACCTATGATTTCATTGGTTTACAGAATTCTTCCTACCAATTTCAGTCAACATCTCTACAAAGTCTTAATGAGTTGCCTGGTACACTGAGTGTTTAAGTCACATAAACAGCATGTCAGAGGGAGGATTTGAACCTAGGCCTTCATTCTAGACTTCAAATCTATGCATTTATTCTGCTTTGTTGCATCTCATTATCTCTGTGATCTTGAGGAAATTATTTGAATTTGTGTGGCCTCATTTTCTTCATCTGTAAAATTCTAACTCTAAATCTATAATTCTGATATTGAGTATAGAACTTGGGAAAGAAGACTAACTGGAGGTAGCCAATGGAATCCATAGCATCATCTTCCCCAGTGATCTAAGCCAGATATCTTTTTTTTTTTGCCTAAGATGTACCAGTGCCCATGAACACTGGCCTGGAAGCAAGGTGAGATAAGTGGGGAGGATGAGGTAACTTCTCCTTCATTATTCTATTTTGTGGTGGCTGAACTGGAGACAAGTATATTTTCATTCAGAGGAATTTTCATGAGTAGGTCATTCAGGGCTTTGAGGCAGTATAGTTTATTGAGGGACTGAGCTGAAAATCCCTTTCATTTCCAATCTAGGTTGATAATTGCCTGGCATCCTTGAGGGCATTGATGGATCCCCGGTACCAAGCAGGGAGCCTGGCACACAACAGATGCTTTAAAAATGCTTGTCAAGTGAAGTTATAACTTTCTGAGCAATTCTCAGTCTTGTGTCATTCAGTCATTGCCAGAGATGCCTACAAATAGCATGATAAGATGAAGGGGAAAAAAACCAAATGGAAATAATATTTGTAGTAATCTACCTCACAGATAAGGAAAGTACTTTGTAGTCTTGTGGTGTAGAGTGGACAAGACCCTGAACGTGGGGTCTAAAGCCCTCACTTCAAATCCTGCTTTTTCTCTTATTTCCCTTTCTGACCCTCTACAATTCCCTTTATCACTCTGGATCTATTTTTCACCAATTATAAAATGAGGCAGAGGTAGTCCCTCCCTGGTCTAATTTTTTTTGTTTTTGTTCAATTGTTTCAATTGTGTCTGACTCTGTGTCTCCATTTTGGGGGAGAGCTTTGTCAAAGATATTGGAGTAGCCTGCCATTTTCTTCTCCAGCTTATTTTACAGGTACAGAAACTGAGGCAAACAGAATTAAGTGACTTGCCCAGAGCCACACAGCTAGTAAGTGTCTGAGGCCAGATTTGAGCTCCTGATTCCAGGCTTAGTGTTCTATCCATCGAGCCACCCAGCTGCCCTCCCTGGTCTGAATAGCTTGTCCTTATACATGGAAGACTGACAAGGAAGGGGAGAGCAGAAGCTAGAAGCCCAGCCCAGCCTCTGCCCCTAATCGACCCAGGCACTGCATCATCATTGAGCACTTGATACCTGTGTAGCCTCCACCAACCTTCTCTTCATATATGGCTCCCTTCTCCTGCTTAATGAGAATCTAAATGCGATACTTTTGACTTCTTTGCAAATTTGATGGTATAATAGCTCAGCTGGGTTCTTATCACATGAGCCTAAAGTATTTCAATCCATTAAACAAAAATAATGTGTCATTTGAAATATTTGTACTGGCACAGCTCTTACTGTACACGTTGAAAGCACCGTGGCACAAAGCGCTAATTAGCACCTGATTGAAAACTGGAATCACTTGATTGAACGTCTTGTAAAATCCAAACACTTTTTCCTCCTCCTTTTTCTCAAGTTGAATGTTTTTCATGCTGAGAAACAACTGCTAACATTGTTGAGATAGTCGGCAGGTCGCCATTCTGCCTTGGAGACAAGGAAGATGCCCCCATCTTTATCCTCTGTTTCTCAGCAAACACAATCCACCCTGACCAGCTCTCGGAGGAACCCGGGCACTCTCAGCTTAGGACCTTTGGAGGATTTGTTGTTTTCTTCTTCGTGTGTGATTTCTCTCTGGGAGAGCCAGGAACTTAACGACCCATTCTTTATGAATTTGGTTTGTTGTTGTTCAGTCACTCAGTCACTTCTCACTCTTCATGACCCTATTTGGGGTTTTCTTGGCAAAGATCCTGGAGTGGTTTGTCATTTCCTTCCCCAGCTCATTTTACAGATAAGGAAACTGAGGTAAACGGGGTCAAGTGATTTGCCCAAGGTCACACAGCCAATGTCCAAGGCCAGATTTGAACTCCAGTCTTCCTGATCCCAAATCTAGCACTTTATTCACTGTGCCATGTAGGGCTTTGCTCATGTCTCCTGGAAGCTGAGTACTAAGGTTTTTAAAGTGTAAAAGCTTGTGTGAAAGGGGCCAGGGGGAAGTCAACTGTGATCTGGAAAGAAAGTCAGATTTGGATTAAGGTGGGAGCAAACTGGAATTGAGTTTCTGCCACTGGGGTCACCCTCATTAAGTCCATTAAATTCTCTAGAACTGGGTGTCCTCTGTAAAATGAGGGTTTGGGGCTAGATGACTTTTAAGGGTTTTTTTCTGGGATGCTGGGGCCGGTGCAAGGTCTCTGCAGGCCACTGAAGCCGGGACAAGAGGCAAGAAACAAAGATGGACCACATCAGAGCTTGCAAGGAGTATCGAGATCATCCAGACTCACGAGGCTCATTTTATAGAGGATGTTACTAAGGCTTGAAGAGGCCTTGGTCATGTAGTGAATTAGTTAATGGAGCAAGGAAAAGAACCCAGATCCTCTGACCCCCAGGCATAGTACCCAGCCATCAGCAATGAGTGATGGGGGTGGCAGTGGTTAGTCCAGGAAATGGTATTGGATATCAGTTAATCAATAAGATTATTGATTTACTATTTATTATTAATAATTATTAATTATTAAGATTCTCATATTTACCAGACACTCTACTGGGTGGTAGGGAAGCTAAGTGGATAGAGTACTGAGCCTGGAGTCAGGAGGTTCTGGGTTCAAATCCAACCTCAGATGCCTACTGGCTGAGCAAGTCACTTAACCCTGTTTACCTCTGTTTCTTGATCCATCCAATGAGCTGGAGAAGTAAATGGCAAACCACTCCAGTTTCTTTGCTAAGAAAACCTCAAATGGGCTCACAGAATCAGATGAGACTGAAACGATTGAACAACAATAAGTACTGGATGGTAGCATATGGAGACAAAAAAGAAAGAATTCCTACAGGCTCCATTTGGGGCATCTTAGGCCAGATTCCTTGTGCTTGCCATTGGGAGACCTTGGGTTCAACAACTAGGTCTTCTACTTACTAACTATATTTTGTCATGGGCAAAGTACTGTTCTGAAGATCAGTTTCCTCATCTGTAGAGTGGGAATAATTATATACTATCTAGTTAATTATATACTATCAAAAGCTGTTATAAGGAACCCTTATAGGGTTAGGAAAAAAAAGTCATTTTTGGTTACAAGAAGTAATTCTTATCTGTGAGCTTATTTTCTCTTGCCTTTCTTCTCCCATAGTTATTAGAATAGTCCCTCAAAAAATCCACAACACTGTCAGTCTTCAGGACAAATAAAGGGAGGAAAGAAGGATCTAGTAACCGTATCAGTCCTGATGTGACCTAGTGTGAGATGGTAGGAAATCAGCAAAGGTTATAGGATCATAGATTTAGAGCTGAGAAGGATCCTAGACACTGACAAGTCCAATTCCTTTATTTTTTAAAAGAAGAAATTGAGGCATATGTAAGTTAAGTGACTCATTGAAGATCACACAGCTGATAAGTACCTGAGGCAGGATTTGAACTTAGGTCTTCCTCCCTCCCCAGTCCAACATCTACCCACCTTTCCTGATTTCTAGATCTATATTCCCCAACTCCCAAAGCATGTCCCATTTAAGCTTAGAAGTAGAAGAGAGTTGCATTTAGCTGCTCCATATTTGGCCTTTTAGAATGTGAGGGAAAATGGTGAGAATCAGGTACATAACCCAGCAATGGATGCTGAATCAAAACTCCACCCCTAACCCCCCCCAAAAAAAAAAACCAAATGTATCTGCATTTTTTAAAAAAGGGATTTAAAAGAGTTTGAGAAATCTGACTTAACGGAAAGCATTATACCTCAGAGATCAGTCTTTGTATCAGCTAGTCAGTGAGGCCAATATTTTTTTTTAATTTTAAACCCTTAACTTCTGTGTATTGACTTATAGGTGGAAAATTGGTAAGGGTAGGCAATGGGGGTCAAGTAACTTGCCCAGGGTCACACAGCTGGGAAGTGTCTGAGGCTGGATTTGAACCTAGGACCTCCTGTCTCTAGGCCTGGCTCTCAATCCACTGAGCTACCCAGCTGCCCCCAGTGAGGCCAATATTTATTCAAGCCCACAGCCCTATATTAAGAACTATAGGCATGATGGGGAAAGAAACAGAACCTGTCTTTGTTTTGTAGGAGTCCATTGATGTTGGATCAAATAAAGAAAAGAACAGACTCATGCCCCATCTACCATGACCTTGCAGTCCTGGAGAGACAGAAGAGAAGCAGATATGGTCTCCATCCTCAGAGAATTCAATCTGAAGAAATAGATAGGGACAGAACAGAACCAGGCCCAGCACTGGTTCTCATTAACTAATTAATTAATTAACCCTAATCAAGGCCAAGTGTTCACCATTTTATGTATGGGACCCAGTGAGGGGAAAAGACCTGGACTTGGTCTCCCACCTCTCAGGCCAAGGCTTCCTTTTCATACTATGTTGAAGGATAAGCTTTATTAATCTCCCAGTATGACCCAGGACTGACAGGATTCCTAGACTTGGAAGTCAGATGTTTAGCTACTATACCCACCCCTAAATTTATTCCTGTGTTATGGGTTTCTGGAGAAAGTCTTATGTTCCAGGCTGTGCTTAGAGCAACTTGAGGTCTTGAGCAAAAATGATGCTGAGCTTTTTGGTAAAGGTGATGTTCTGTCCCAAGGTTCATCCTTGACAATACCTCCTGAGTCCTTCCCTATTCTCTCAGGCTTGTCTGGACCACAGTGCATAGGACCCTGACAATCAAAGGTTAAGGGACCCTCTAAACATTTTCCAGTTTGTCAGATTTCCCATAGAGAATGTCATTCACTAGATACAAACAGCATGTACCAGGATAGAGTGAGACTTGCCTTTCTCTCACCCTGAACACCATTTCTCTTTGAAAATAAATTAATCTAAGAGTACATTAGTCTTAGGGCTTTTTTGGTTTTTTTGATTGCCTCATCAGGTTGCCACGGCTTCAGCCAGGGATTGGGGGATTCATCAGACCCTCCATAAGAGTTTCCACCAAGTTCAAGTGCATGTGATGTAATGCAATTGCTTCCAGCTTCTGCACCTACCAGGGGTGTTTTGCACATAGAAGATCCTTAATAATGGCATGTTGAGCAAATGAATAATTCACATGCAATTTGCATGCAGCCTGCATCAATCTTCTTAGACTTTGTTGTCTAGGCTTGTGCAACTTCTATGTGAAATGTTTCTGCACCTGCAAAGGGGGCCCTACCATAATTTGCAGTGGCATAGACTTGCCTATTCTCCCAATGTGGGGCCAAACCCCTGGTCCCTGAAGCTAGGAAGGGAGGTCAATGGGGATGCTGCAGAATCCCCCTCAAATCTCTGCCAGACCTATCATGCCCAAAAATCATGCTCTGGGCAATACTGAGCCATGATTTCTTCATATCAGTGTGGTTTTATCTTCTTTCTCCAGCATCCAAATCTACTCTTAGGTCAAGATTGCAACCAGGATGGTCTTGGGGCTCCTGCTTTTGTTGTCTTTTCTTTCATCTCTTCACAACCATGAAACCACACCATCTACATGAAAAGTTGGTGGACTTCATTATGGGTTTTTTGGAGCCCATCTATTCCCTTGACATGATGGGGTAAAAGAACAAGAGAGAAAAATGAGACCTGCTCTTTATATGCTCACAATCTCAATAGAGAAGGCACAGACCCAGGCCATGGTCAGAGGGAAGTTCATAGTCTCATGGGAAGCAGGAGTAGAACAAACCCCTGCTTTGAGAGAACTTGCAGTCTAGTCTAGGAGTCTTCATCCTTTTTTGTGTGTCTTGGATGCATTTGGCAGTCTGGTGAAGCCTGGGGACTACTCAAAATTATGTTTTGAAATACATAAAATAAAATTCATAGGATTACAAGGGAAATTAATTATATTGAAATAGAGTCATCACAATATTTTCTTAAAACCTTATTTGTTATATCATTTATAGATCCCCAGAAACCTCTCTGTGCATGGGAGTCTGTGGACTCCAGGTTAAAAACCCCCTGGTATAAGGGAAGCCGGAGGATCAGCAGACTAGGCCATAAGGAGTTTATAGTTTGACTGGAAAGAACAGAACGAGACAATATTCAATGAATTTCAGGAGTTGGAAGATTAACCAATTCAAGATATATTTATTTAGTTCTTCCTCTGCTCAAGATACTACAACTAGTGCTATGGGAAGAAATCTGCTTCCTACCCTCAGGGGACTTACAGTCTATCTGGAGAAACAAGATATGGACACAAATCAATAGACTATAAAATAATAACATGCTAAATGCATAAGAAAGAAGATGCTCTAAGCAGTCTGGAAGATGTCCTGGAGGATGAGGGCCTTGAACTTGCCCTTGAAGAAGTGGGGTGGATAGGCAGGAGAAGGGAGGCATTCTAGATGGAGGGGTTCCATGAACAAACACTAAAAGATGGGAATTAGCCTTGAATATACTAGAGAGTGAGAAGATTGGCCTGAGCAGAGCAGAAGATGGGACTAGCAAGGTAGAAAGGACCTTTAGTGTGAGGCTGAGTAGTCTATAACAGATTCCCTCCTCAAATATCAATATCTGTCAAAGAAAGTATAAATACCTTTTGGCAGCACTCAAAGCCTTAGACTGAGAACTACTCCAGACTTGTCTCCCACTGCTCACTTTCTCATATTATACATTCAAGCCAAACTGAATTATTCTGCTTCCTGTTCTCATTCCAACTCCTGAGTCTCTGATTCTTTGTTCAGGTCAATCTCCCTGCTTGGAGCAGATTATTTGCATCTCTTGAAATTCCTCCAGTGCTTCAAGGCCTATTTTCTTTATGAAACCTTGCTTTATCTTCAATACCCCTGGCTAAATTTTCCAGTCTCCTTACATTTTCCTTCTCTTCATATATCCCAAGACCTAGCCAGACTTATCTACTTGCCTTCTCCCAATCAAGATAATCCATCTCTGATACTGAGTGTGGAATGTTCTCACTCCTCACCTCTGCCTCCTAGTTTCTCTCCAAGACTCTGCTCACATCTCACCTTCCATAGAAAGCCTATCCCTTCTTGTCTACCCAATGCCTTCCCTCTGAGATTTCCCTCCATTTAGACCATATCTATTTTGTATGTACCCAGTTATTTCCCCATTGTCACTCCCATGAAAATGTGAACTCCTTGAGAGAGTAGAGACCATCATATCTTTGTTCTTATCCCTAGAACTTAGCACAGTGACTGGCACAGAGAGTGAGGACACATGTAACAAATGCTTGTTGATTAACTCCCTGTAAGTGGTCTCATCTTCAAATTTTCCATGCTACTTTATGGGAGCCCTTTCCTAGGAACTTATCCTATTCTAATTTGAATTTTACATAGTGCATATGGTCCTACTTTCCCTATCAGCCTATACATTTCTCAAGGTCAGGAAATCTTTCTTTCTTCTTTGTATCCTCAGAGATTACTTGGTAGAAATTTAATAATTAAATTTGCTGAAACTGAATTGAATTGGAGGAGGGCAGGTAGGTAGCACAGGGGCCTGAAGGCTAGGGAGGACCTGGGTTCAAATCTGGCCTCAGACACTTCCTGGACTTGTTATGCTGAGCAAGTCACTTAAACCCAATTGCCTAGCCCCTACCACTCTTCTGCATTGGAAAGGATACTTAGTATAGATTCCAAGATGAAAGGTAAAGGTTAAAAAAAAGGAAAAAATTGAATTGAATTGAGATGAAGTAATTCAGAAAAACTTCATGTTTCTAAGAGTATACTTGCTTTCATTTTCTTTACAAACATGTCACCATAGAGTATTTGGAGGTCTTAAGAACCCGACAGATCACATCCTCTGCTAGGGCACTTCATTGCAGAACTTGCCCTGTGTCATAACACCAAAAGTAAGATGGCCCGCCACCATCCCCTTGGGGGAAAACCTTCTCATTGCTACTTGAGATAAATAAAATATTATTTATGTTTGAGATTGTCAGTGAGCAAGTCCAGTTGGGAGGAGAGATTCTACTAGGCTTATGAACTCAGTCCTGCTGCAGCCTAGAGAATAGTTGGATACTTGCATTCACTTGTCTCCTGTCCCATCCCCAGGAACTCCAAGAAACTGTATTGAAGTTACACTCTTATCTAGCCCTATGGTCAGAATTACCCTGAACTTTATTAAAAACAATAACAAAAAGTAATTGAAGAACAAGTCCCTCCAAAGAGTATATAAATATGAAGTCCACAAGACCATCATCTTTAAGAGGAAAGAAGGCCAGATGTAGAAATGGGCCTGAATTTGTTAGGAGAAATTCCCAAGGACTTCCTCCATTCTTGTAACTTCCACAAGAAATGGAGGAGGCCCCAGGCTAGAACAGAAAGAGGTTACTCTCTCCAAAGATGTATAACATTGGGAAGTTAACTAGGAGTTCAGCCAATTTTACTTTTAAATGAAATTTGGAGGGTCCGTGCCACTCTTTTTAAATATCACAGCTATTAATAGGCCTTGCTGGAGAAGAAAGGACAGAGGCAGAAATTTGGAGGCTCTGGTATTCTGTCTTCTCAGTGCCAGCAAAACCTTTTTATTAGTCCAGTGGAATGTGTTTAGAGGGAGAAGGAATATGCAGAGTCTCCATTTATAGGAAAGAGAATTAGAGTAGCCCCAAAAGCTTTCCAAATTTTCCAGGTCCATTTGGGTTAAAGAGGGGTAGCATGGTTTAGGAGGAAGGGCAGTGATCTGTATATGATTGGACAATGGAGATGATCTCCACCCTTGTCTCTGTGCCTTAGCTTGTGTGACCTTGAGGAAATTACTCCCCCTTCTAGGGCTTCTTATCACTCAAACTGTAAAATAAAAGAGATTATATTAAGTGTCCTCTAAGGTCCCTTACTGCTCTAAATCTGATGATGGAAATTTAACCATGAGAATGGTTCACTCAGCTCTTTCCTATGATCCTTAGTTTCCCATCTAATCCACTAAAGGTGATGATTGCCCACAGTGGCAGCACCAATCCTGCAAGAGGCTAGAATCTCCATACCTTCACCTCTCCTTACCAAGATCATACTCATATTTCCAGACTTATATCAAATGTTATTTCCTCCACAAAGCCTTCCCTGCTTCATCCAGCTAAATACTACTTCTTCTTCTTCTTCTTCTTCTTCTCTCTCTCTCTCTCTCTCTCTCTCTCTCTCTCTCTCTCTCTCTCTCTCTCTCTCTCTCTCTCTCTCTCTCTGT
>NC_058130.1:137139178-137152313 GCF_016433145.1 Gracilinanus agilis | reverse complement strand
CTCCCCCCCCCATCTCTGTCTCTCTCTGTCTCTGAACATCATTGTGTCTACCTCCTTTGGTAGATCTCCTATTCTGTTCTGCATTATATTATTTCTTAATTATCTTTATATTTCCACCTACCTCAGGGCTATGCACCTAGTAGGTGTTTAAAAAGTGTTTTCTGGATTAAACTTGTATGGTAAGCAACCAAGTACCATCATGGTAGTTGCCCCAGTCTTCTCCCCCATTTCTTCTTCTGGGATCCTGAATGTAGGAGCCGTTTGATTTATGTTTGCTGATCTGAATTACGGTGAAGTTAGAGTGGTAGGAAGTAGGAGGTGGAGGTCGATTTGCTGTGCACAGAACTCTTTGCAGCCTTATTTTGTAATACAATTTCCCATGTATTCTGCCCTCCAGCAGTATGGTTCTACCCTTCTATCACCCAAAGATATCATGTGCCTTCCCACCTTCATACCTTTTGTTCATGCTGTTTCCTATGCCTGAAATCTCCCCCACCTCTTTTCAGATTTACTTTTTACTACCCTTTGAAGCTCCTCTCAAAGGTTTCCTCCTCCAGGAAGTTGTCTTTGATACTCCAGTTTGCAGGGACATTTCCTGATAATCTTACCTTGGTGCTTCCCAACTCTTTAATAAGGTGAATGGCCTCTTCTACACACTTAATAATAATACAATAACAACAACAACAACAAACAACAATTACATAACTTTAAAATTTGCAAAACATTTTACTTATATTCTCTCCTTTGATCTTCATAGCACCTCAGTGAGGCAAGTGGCATTATTCTGATTTTACAGATGAGGAAACTAAGGCTCAGAAAATTTAAGTGAATTTCCTAGATCACACAGCTAGGAAGTGTCTGAGGTAGGATTTGATCTCAGGTACCCTGATTCCAACTCTAAACCAATTAAATACAATACTGACTCACTTTGAGGCAGTTAAGTGGCACAGTGGATAGAATCTTGGACCTGAAGTTAGGAAGACTTGTGTTCAAATTCAATATCAGATATTTATTAGTTAGGTGACCCTGGGCAAGTCACCTAACTCTGTTTGCCTCAGTTACCTCATCTGAGCTGGAGAAAAAATGGCAAATCCACTCCAGTATCTTTGCCAAGTAAACCTCAAATGGGATCTCTAAGTGGGTCACAACAGAAACTACTGAACAATAACAACAATGGACTCAGTAATTAGAGAATGAATGACTTCAATACAAGAGATTCTTGCTTGTGATAGGTGGTGGATCTAAATCAAAGGTGTCAAACTCAAATAGAAACAGAGACCACTAAATTATAAGTAAGGATCCCTGTGGGCTGAATACTGACTTAGAAAACCACATGTTAACATTATCTATGCTTTATTATATTTTATTCCTTTTGTTAAATATTTCCCAACTACATTTTAATCTGGTTTGGAGAGTTGGGCGCCTGTTGGCTACCTCAGATTTAGATGATTTCTAAGGTCTCTTTCAGTTAAGAGATTTTATAAATTCTGCAATACGGAGATGCCACTGAGCAATGTATAAAAATGGCTAAGTACAGACTCTTCATGCTGTGGCAATTCAGAGGGAAAGAAGCCCTGTGGAAGCCCAGTCTTCAAGACTTCCCAGAAGCAAACTTCCTCACTCCATAAACAGGCAGAAGAGCTTTTCCTTGGGAGACTAAAAGGGAACAGGGAGCCAAGAAAAAAGGCATCCCATCCTGGGGCCTCTCCACTTCAGCCCCAATGATCTGGGAGCCCTAGTCTCAGCACTCAGCCAGCCCTTTCTTCTTTGCCATGGTGTCTGCTAGTCCTGTCTGTGGCAGCAATACACAGAGAAGGCAGCTGATTAGTTCCACACTTCTACAAAGTGAAGATTGTGGGACTCTGCAATTCTGCCTCTGAAGGGATCACGTATCAACTTTGCTTAGCTTATAAATCAGAAGATAATTTCCCCAACCACCACTAGCACCACTGATTGAACCCCAAATGAAGAAGAGCAACTGTATTCTTACTTGCTCCCTTATATGATTATTAGTAATAAAGTTTCCATGATCGAAGAATAGGAATAATGACTTTGTTGACAAGCAGAATCTAGCCACATTGCTTAGATACATTGACTCCTGAAGGATTCCAAAGGGGTGGTTGACAATGTGTCTGGGGAAGTTAAAGTAACAATCACTAGCAGGGTAGAAAAAAATCTTTTGTTGTAGTTCATTTGTGTCCAACTTTTTGTGTCCCCATTTAGAGTTTTCTTGGCAAAGATATTAGAGTTGTTTTCCTTTTCCTTTTCCAGGGAGATTAAGTGACTTGCACAGGATCATACAGTTATTAAATGTCTGAGGCCAGATTTGAACTCAGGAAGATGAGTCATCTTGACCCCAGACCTGGAACTCTATCCATCTGCCCCCAGGAAAAACTTCAGCCTACAGATATTACCTGTGATCAGGAATAAATAAGACTTTTTTTCTGTCTTCACCTTTCTGCTTTTAAATGCTCATAATATTAGTAAGATAAGGGTGAGAGTGAAAATATAGTATCACAGAATCATATAGTCTCAGAGTGAGAAGGATCCTCAGAAGCCATGTAGGTTTGTCCATCCCTGAGCAAGAGTTCCTTTTCTGAAAGTCCCTTTAAGTGATCATCTAATCACCATTTGAAGAACTCCAATGGTGTCTTCTGAGTTGGCCCATACCACTGGTTACTAGGATGTTTTTCTTTGGATTGAAACTAAATCTTCCTCTTGGTATCTTCTAGCCATTGCTCCTTTGGAGTCAAGAAGTACAAGTGTTATCTTTTCAGGTATTTGCAGATAGCTGTCATATTCTCCCAAGTTTTCTCTTTTCTAGCCTAAACATACCTAGTTCTTTTCATAGATCTTTGTGTATCTAGTCCTGAACTCTAGTCCTCTCGTCATCCTGGCCCACTTTCTGTAGAAGCTCTGCAGCTTGTTGGCATCCTTTCTAAAATATAGACCTCAGAAATGAACATGATGTTCTAGATGTAGTCTGACCAAGAAAAAGGACAGTAGGACTATTGGCTCCCATGTTTTGGAAATAGTCTAAGATCGTCATAGCTTTTATGGCAATTTTGTCATGTTGGCTCAACTGAGCTTTCCATTCACTAAAAATCTCAGGTATTTTCCATATAAACTATTTTTTTCTATCTCTATCTCTTCTCTCTTATACTTGTGAAGTTGACTTTATTTTGGACTCAGGTGCATTATTTTACATTTATTCCATATAAGCTTTATATTACATTCAGGCAGTTGAAATTTCAAGGATGGAATAGGGTGAAGAGGAAGGTAGATCTGGCCTCTTTTGTCCAATATCCCAGATGGGGATTTTGAAGTGATCTTAGCTGCCCAAAAATAGAAGAGGATGGAATTACTGATGATTTTTAAATTATTTTATAGATAGCATCTGTAATTTGGGTAATGGTTAAATCATGTGACCTCTTAAGCATTTTCAAGTTATTAGGTCTATCATTCTAATGAAATTTGGCCCAAGAAAAGTTGAAGAAAACATGAATTTCCTCTTTTCACACTTATGCGTCTGGAAATTTGCTCAGAAAGATTAGTCCTACAGTCACCTTGTGAATAGAAAAGTTAAAAAATGTATTGGGTATTGCTGAACAGATTAGTCATCTTTACTTCCAAATGTTCTTAGATTTCCATCACCAGAAAAATTATCAATCAAACATTCAATTTGCTTTTGATTGAGATTATCTTGTTGGGTAGTTTAAAGAGTCAAATGCAAACCTGGGACACACCATGAACATCACAGCATCACAAAATCTCAGAACCATAAGGCACCTCAGAAACAATCAATTACAACCCATACTTAAGCAGGACCTTTTCTATACTATCTTTGGCAAATGGTCAGCCAGCTTCCATTTGAAGACTTCCAATAAGGGGGAATCCAACATTAAACTTTTGGATAGCTCTTATTATTATTAGAAAAATGATCCTTACACTAAGCCAAAATCTGCCTTTCTGCTACTTTCAACTGTTGCTATTAGTCCTTCCCATTGGGGTCAAGTAGAACAAGTCTAATCTCTCAAGTGATAATCTTTCATATATATATAAAACAAAGTTAGCATGTGACTCTCTTGAGACTTTTCCTCTCCAGAATACATATCCCTAATTCCTTTAACCAATTTTCATGACTCAAGATCCATCACTATCTTGAATCCCACTCTAGTTTATATCTGTATTTCATAAAATGTGACACCCCAGACTGAACACAATGTTCTAGATGTCTGTCTAGGGCAGAGTAAAGAAGGGCTATCATTTCCCTTTTCTTGGACATTAGTCCTCTCTTAAGGCAGCCAAAAGATTGTTTCAGTGGCAGCATTTCATGGTTGATCCATATTGAACTTTCACTTTGATGAAATGCTATCTAGGCATGCCTACTCCAATTTATTCTTACCATGTTGGTCTTCTGAACCCATGTATAACACTTATCGCTATTACATTTTACCTTATGAGATGCAGCCCAAAGTTCTAGCCCACCAAAATCTTCTCAGATCATGTCATCCAATGTACTGGCTTTCCCTCCTAGCTCAATGTTATCTATTAGTCATATAAGCATGGCCTCAATGTCTTTATGTCATTGATAAAAACATTTTAATTTCCTACAGAACCAAGGATAGTTCCATAGAAAGTTCTACTAGAGTCTCCTGGAGTTGACTCCTCTCTTGATCCAGCCATTCTACCAATTCAGAATGTACCTATCTACAATATTACCTTGCTTACATATCATCCATAAGAATTACATAACTCTCTTAAGTCTACTCTTAAGAAAGATGTAATCACAATCTCTAGTAGTTGGAAAACTAACACATGGAAGAGAGATGAGACTTGTTTTGTTTGGTTTCCAAGGGTAGAAGTGGCTCACCCAAATGTGGGACTTTTCAACTTATCCCATTCCAGCATGTGAGAGTCATCTTCATGAGATACTGATTTTCCTATCCCTTGAAGTCTTCAAGAGCCTGGGTAACAATTTGTTGGGAATTGTTGCTTAAGAAATAAGGTTAATATTAATTTGAAGTTTAACCTTTTGGGTAAGTCCCTTCACACCTCTGAGTCTTAATTTCTTTCTTTGTAAAATGAAGCAATTGAATTAGATGATGACAAAAATCCATCCTAGTAAGGGCCCTTAGGTCTGTTCTAATTTTAATACATTGAGAGACTTAGGAAGATTATGGTGAAGGGACAGGAGAAGGATAAAGAATTTCCTACTCACCAACCAACCCTAGTCCTAGAATCCATTACAGCAGGACAGAGTTAAGTTCATTGATTGGACTCAATCTTGCATACCAGCAGAGGAGAGAGAAGATTTAAGATTCAGCCTCAGGACAGAGCAGCTCCAGTAAACCAGCAAAGGGACTAGCTTATAGTCCACAGAGGAAAAAAAAGTGGGGGAGAGAGAGAAACAGAGACAGAGAGAGTCAGAGAGACAGAGAGAATGAAAAATACATTCCAAGGTTATATATACCTAGTATTCAATCCTACCTGTCTGCTTTTATTTTCAGAGAGTTCTTGTTTACTTCCAAGCTATATAGGTGATTTCATTGGTTTTGGACCACAACAGTTTGTAACTACAAAGATTACCATCAGTTTGAGAACCATAATAATGAGGGAATTCTCCTACCTCTGATGCTCAGGGGCTGCTACCACAGGACCTTTGAAAAAGCCTGGCCTTTCTCTGAACAACGGATATTTTCTTTTGAAAATTAAGCTCTTTAAAATAATTATCAGTCATTTATTTTCCTCTCTCATCCATCCCCATGAAAGAAAAAGAAAAAAAAATACTTGTAACCAATATGCATAGTCAAGTAAAACAAATTCTCATATTTGAGGAAAAAATTCCCATATTTGAGCCATGCACAAAAAAAGTATATCTAATTCTGTTTATTGAGTTCATCACATCTCTGTCAGACAATGAGTATCATTCTTCAATGGTACTGTGGAATCATAATTGGCCATTGAATTGATTGAGTTCATAAGTCTTTTAAAATTATTTTCACAGTATTATTGTAGTATAAATTTGAATTCTTTTTCATATCACTCTTCAGGTTTATTCAAGTCTTTCTAGTTTCTTCTAAACCATCTTATAATTTCTTATAGCTTAACAGTATTATTTCATTACATTCGTATGCCATAATTTATCCAGCTACTCTCCAGTTGATGGATACCCCCTCAGCTTCCAGTTCTTTACAAAAGAAAGAAAGAAAGAAAGAAAGAAAGAAAGAAAGAAAGAAAGAAAGAAAGAAAAAAGGTTACAAATGTTTCTGAACATAGAAGGTCTTTTCCCCCTTTCTTTGATCTCTTTGAAGTATAGGTCCAGTAACTGGAGAGTATCAAGTTTGAAGTACATGTTTCTTTTGAGACCTCTCTGCCAACATAGCAAAAATTATTTGAATAAATGGATATAGTTGTTCAAACTTTGTATCATAACACACTATAACCAATTTCAAGGGAGAAGAGCTCACTTGGGGACATCAGATTGAACCAAGGACAGAAAGTGCTTTTCTATCAGGACAACCGGCATGAATGTCATTAATGATAGTGTGAAGAATATGGGCATCAAATGAGAAATAATTTCACCCTCTGTCCCCCGACATGACTGACCAAAACGGATGATCAGTTCCCAGTTCTCTTGATGAATACTCTCCAGACCGTGAAAGAAGAAAAGTTATGACTTTGGGAATCAGTCTGCTGAGGGTATGATGAGGAACTTGATAGACTCTGAAATGAAGCATCCTGGGTTCTAGTCCTAGCACTATCCCTGACTCATTGTGCGTCTCTGGGCAAATTGTTCTTGTCACTGAGTCTGTTCACTTTTTTGGACAAAATGGTCTCTAAATTCCTTTCAACTCTAACAGTTATATAATTTTAACTGCTATTTAATCCCATCAAACAAGATATATCTGAAATGCAAATTCCCTAAAGGACAGAAAATAGATTAGGGATTAGGAAGATCTGGCTAGACAGATTAGTTTATCCAATAAATCTTTTGAGTATTGACTATGAGCCAGCCCAGTATTTGACCTTGCTAAGAAAGAGAAAAAAGGAGACCTGCTCCTCCTGACTACCAAGATCAGTTCCTTCCTTGATGCTACAGGAGTTGTCATCTACAAATACAATCAGCTTTCTATTATCCATAGGCATTTATTCTTTTGTCTGGATTGTGGACAGCAAATATTCCATGCCCTTTCCCTCACCCACAATTTAAATATTCTCCTATTAAGTTCCATAAATATATGTGCCCCAAAGCCAAAAGTAGATGATCTCTATCCTTTTCTCAATTTGGGATTGTGCCATGTCCCTGGATTTGAATAGACATCCATGAGATGACTGTATTTATATCTCTTTGAGTCAGTAGGCTTATTGTGTCTCTAGGTGGAGTAAACAAAATAGTAAAATTCACATCCATCTCATAGGTCCTCATTTATTGGGGGGAAAAGTCTTGCAATTGCCTAATGCAAGAGTTCTTAACCTTTTTTATGTCCTGGACTCCTTTGGAAGCTTGGCCTGAACTCCTTTGGAAGCTTGGCGAAGCCTATGGCTCTCTTCTTGCAATAATGGATTTAAAGGCATAAAACAATATGCCTAAGATTACAAAGGAAACCAATTATATTGAAATTTGGTTATCGAAATATTTTAAAAGTTCACAGACCCCATTTAGGAACTTCTAGCTGAAGGTCTTTTGTTAAGGTTAGCAAGCCAAGTGATCCTCCTGCTTCCTAGGATCATAGGCTTAGAGTTAGATAACAGCATTTAAGAGCATCTAGCCCAGCCCCCTCACTTTACTGAGGCCACTTACCCCATCACCACTCAATTTCAAGACTTCTGTTTGGCATTTAAAGCCCTCCACAGTCTGGCTTCAGCCTATCTTGCTACACTGATTATACCTTACTCCCCAGATTTCCCTCCTTGTTCCCACCTATTTATTGTGTTCCATCCAAACAGGTCTCCTTGCTCCTTAGACAACATTTCATTTCCTCTCTCTTAGCTCTGGTGTTTTCTGCTAGCCTTAAATCTCTGCACTTCTTGCTCACTTCTTTCCATAAAGTTCTGACCTGGGAGAGGTCTTTACATGCTTAGGATAGACATCTCCCTAAATCACCAAAAAAGTTCAGGCCTGTCAATTCTCCACATATCTTGGTTTTCCCTGTCTGTGCCACCACACATGCTACAACTTCTTGGAGCCACAGGTGAGAGGTGGGTGGCAGGGAAACACCAAAGGGGGATGAGCAGCCCTGAAAACAGCTTGGCAAGCCCTCCTGCCAGAAGGGCTGATCCTCCCTGTACACCTGGAATGAGTGAATGAGAACAATTTGTTGCAATAGCCATGAAGGCAGCTGAATAGGGCTCAATGAAGGATGTGGAGCTTGAGAGCTTGGTCAGATATGGAAGCTGCCAAGGTCATCCTCGGCATCCCAAACCATCGCCAGTCGTTCTGACTTTTGTCTCGCCACTAGACTTTGATGACACTGGAAAAGAGAGTGAGGTTGATGACTTTGTGTAACTCTGCCTCACTTAAATCCAATTCACTCACAAGTCATCACCCGGTGATGTCATTGGTCCTCTTTGAAAACGAAGGACAAACAACACTGCTTCATAGCATCCTGAACTCCCTTCACTGCTTAATTCTAGTGCCACTTCTATGAGACCTTTCCTGATTTCCCCCAACTTTTAGTGCACACTTTTTGTATTTATCTTGTGTAAACCTTGTATTTATTCATTTGTATACACGTCTTTTCCCCCTCTAGAATGCAAGGTCCTTGAGAAAAAGAACTATTTTATTTAAACTCTTCTTTCTTAGAAACAATAAATATTGGTTCTAAGGCAGAAGAGTGGTTAAAATGCAAGGTCCTTGAGAGAAGGAACTATTTTTATTTAAAACCTTTCTTCCGGGGGGGCAGCTCAGTGGAGTGAGAGTCAGGCCTAGAGACAGGAGGTCCTAGGTTCAAACCCGGCCTCAGCCACTTCCCAGCTGTGTGACCCTGGGCAAGTCACTTGACCCCTATTGCCCACCCTTACCACTCTTCCACCTATGAGACAATACACCGAAATACAAGGGTTTAAAAAAAAACACCTTTCTTCCTTAGAAACAATATGTATTGGTTCTAAGACAGAAAAATGGTAAGAGCTAGACAATGGAATTTAAGTGACTTGCCCAGGCTCACACAGCTAGGAAGTATCTGAGGCCAGATTTGAAACCAGGACCTGCACCTAGTTGCCTCCAAACTGTATTTTTTTTAAATATCTTTAAATCCCTAGGGCCTAGCACAATGCCCACCACATAGGAGGTACATAATAAATAATTATTAATTACTCATTTGAGTATAATAGACAAGATTCAGACCTAGCTCATCTGACTCCAAAATCCAGAGCTCTTTATCTAAAATCCTGATTCCTCAAGAGGAGGAAAGAAACCCAGACTATAGTTACAGTACTGTGATGGAAGAGAGGCTGAAGGTAAATTGCAAGAACAGCATGAAGTCCAATTGCCATGGTTTAAAAGGTTTAGTCTTTGTAATAAAGACTAATGAGGGTGGGTGGTGATGGGAGCACTCTAAATAAAGGGACATCAGAGAAAGCTGGGCTCCAGGAATGATGGAATACATAAGTTCTTGCAGAATAAGAGAATACTCCAAATTCCATACTTTATCCCTTTTTTCAGTATCAATTCTGGATATTTTGTTAGCCCCTTTTTCTTTTTGGTCTTATGGCCTCCACCTGTAGCCCCTCCAGTACCACAGTGACTCAGGATGTCCCAGTCTTAGAAAATACTGACACCTGTAGACACCCCCATCTACACATCCTCCCCTTCCATCATAAGTTTATAGTTTCATAGATTCAGAGCTGAAAAGGCCCTTAGACACTGCATAGTTCCTCCACCATCCTTTCCATTTCACAGCTGACAGTTGTCTGAAGAGGTGAAGTGATGAGCGACCAAGATCACCCACATAGATCTAAATCCAGTTTTATTTCCAAATAGAATCATAGAAGCCATTTCACCACAGCCTGGAGTAGGGCAAAGAGAATCAGGCAGAAGGCAAACTCATGGCCTAGGGTGATAAGAGAAGGACTCACATAAAGGTAGGACAGGACTCAAGTCTCAGATGATGGATGGCATTAAATAGGCTTAGGAGTGAGGACAAGGAGAATATCTGCTGGGCATAAGGAATGGTTTGAGCCAGGAAAAGGAGATGACCAGTTGCTATGCCATTTCACCTACATAAGCTAGTTCTGGACAAGACCAATTTCAGTAGTCAATTAAAGACTTACACAATGAAGAGAGGTCTGAAAAAAAAACACACAAAAAAAGCCACTTTGGCAAGTGTCCTTTGATGCTGTGATGCTGTGACATTTAAACATGAAGTCAGGGAAGCCAGCCACTTGAAATCCAGCAGCTAATGGAGTTTGTGTTAATCTCTGCTGCATTAATTTTTAAAGTGTTTTCCAGGAGGCCTTTGGGAATTCCTGCTTGAGGCCAGCATTCTTAGCCCTAGCTTGTCTGATTCTTCTGTCACCTGAAGAAGCCTTCCTTCCCATTCATGCCTTTGAATCTTGGGATACCCCTCATTTATACCCAAGTTAAACAAACAAACTAACACTCTCTGTGTCTGTCTCTCTCTCTCCCTCTCTCTGTCTCTCTCTGTGTCTCTTTCTCTGCCTGTCTATCTGTCTGTCTTTCTCTCTGTCTCTCTCTCTCTGTGTCTCCCTCTCTCCCTCTCCTGTTCTTGTAAGGAAGGAGGGGTCCCAGCATCACCTTGGTGATGTACTGAGCGCTAGCCAAAAAGAACCATTTCTTGCCTTTACCCTCACACCCTCCAGAGCTGTGAGGTGTTCCCAATTAGCTCTGGAACCCAAGCTGAACATGCTGAATTTGCTTCCTGGTGCAATAACAGCCACATGATAGTGCTAAGGAGGGAGGCCGAGAGCTGTTTAGAGTTCAGAAATAATGAGGCCAAGGTCACAGGTTCTGTAACATGTGGACCAGTTAGCATTACTGTATTCTCTGGTCTCCAATTCTACCTACGGCCCTGAAGGAATCAGCTTATAAATATACAGCAAAGGTAACAAGGGAGGCTGGAGTAAAGTGTGGATGGCTCCATGTAGCCATTCCCAACACCTGGGAAAGTAATTTAAAACATGTATCGTCCTGAGACTGCTGGACACCAGAGATATCCAGTGTATGGATATCATATATCCGGGGCTCCATGTAGCTTTGTAGAGTATCTCATTTTTTACATTCAGTGAAGTTTAAGGGAAGGAGATTTTATGTTTTGTTTTTTGTTTTGTTTTTCAGTCTAGAGTTTTTGCCTTGTCAGAGCAGTATTGATAATGCGAAACACTCATTACACCATCTGTCTCTCAAGTAATTATCTTTGGTTATGGGGTTGGGCTTTAGGATGATGGTCTAAGTGTTAGAGTTGGAAGAGACCACAGAGATCTCTAGTCTAACCTCCTTCTCTTCCAGAGAGGCAGTGGCTTGTTTTCTTCCCCCATGGTGTCAAAGTTACCCTCCAAAGATCCAGATCTGATAATCATTTCTCTGCTCAAAAGCTTTCAGTGACTCCATCTCACCTCTCGGATAAAATACAGATTCTCTAGCCCAGCATTTCAAGCCCTCCATAGTCTAGAGTCAGCCTCTTTTTTGTTTTTGTCTGACTTCATTACTATCCTTGTTCACGTGTTCCAGCCATGCTGCACTACTAAATTAACATGCCACTTCTTTTCGCCATGTCTTGGCCAAGACACCTTTCACAGAATGCATTCGTGCCTCTCCTGCTCCTCAGAATTCTTATTTTTCTTCTAGCCTTAACTCAAGTGTCACCTCCTTGTTGACATCTATCCTGATTCCTTTCCAAATTACCCCAGATTTGCTTATCTCTGTCTATGTTGTACCCACTATAGAAAGTAAACTCTTTAAGGACATTTCATTTTTTGGTCTTAGTAAGATGCTTTGCACATAGTGGCTGCTTAGGTGCACATAGTAGGATTTGTTAAAGTGAAAGAACCAAGAACTAATATGCTACAGAGAGAAGGATTTTAGAACAAATAATGCTAGAGCTGGAAGGCCATTAAAGTAGGATAGGATCTTAGAATGTAAAAGTGTAAGAGCTGTCTTAAAGATAGTGTCTTTTTACAGATGAGGAAACTGAGGCACAAATATGTAAGAGCTCATATAGCTGGGACTGGAATTTGAACCCAGAACTTCTGGCTCAAAGTCTTATACTCTTTCCCTCAATCCTGAGTTAGGGTTTGGCTTAAGTTTCTGGTTGGAATTTAGCCTCTGCCCAGAATTAGGTTTTGAATTAGGGCATGGTTAGAATAAAGATTCATTCTAGGACCAACATTAAGTTTAGGATTGGAGACAGAGTTAGCATTTATGTTTAGGTCAAGGAATGATCATTCCTCCCTGATGACCCTTGAAAAAACTACTTTTAAACATCACTGCCCAAACTTTGACCAACCAAAAAGAAAAACACATCTGACCCAACTTTGAAAATAGATGTTCCTACGAAGGCAGTTTGAAGGAATATATTTTAAAAGAAGAGACAAAATCTTTTTGTTCAAGAGCCTTGTTTTACTGGGGAGCATGAAATTGGTTGAGTGAACAGTGCTGGGATTTCTCTCTGGAGCCCTTTTTCCTAAGTCTTTCTTTCTTCATGTTTGTGTGTGTGTGTGTGTGTATATATTTTAATAAGCGCCTGGTTGCTAAGCAACCATTGTAAGGAAGCAAGGGATTTACAGGGAAATTGCAAAGTGTTGAATTTCAGCACGTGGCTGCTATTCATTGGCAAGTATATTTATTTGTATTGAAGCTGTGTGTCTCCTTCCTGCTCACATGGGGAAAACTGTGTGGATTCATATGGGGAGACCAATACTAAACACAAATCAGGCTTAAGATGGACAAATGCCCCTGTGTTGCTTTATCCATGCACTTCACCCTTCAATGCCTAACTAGCATTTTGGTGAGAGACAAAAGACTCCATCAACCTGTTTCAGAGAGTACTTTAAAACCCTTAAAGTCTCCAGGAATTCAGCCTATTAGAAGTGGGCACAGATCCAGGCAGAATCCAGCCCTAACATTGATAGATAATGTCCTGGAGCTCATGGATGGTTTGGAGAGCCGGGGGGG
>NC_058130.1:137100622-137138838 GCF_016433145.1 Gracilinanus agilis | reverse complement strand
GGAAGGAAGGAAGGAAAGAATAAGGGAAAGAAGGAAGGAGGGAAGTAGGGAAGGGAGGGAAATTGGGAAAGAGGGAGGGAAGAAGGGAAGGTGGGAAGGAAAGAAGAGGGAAGGAGGGAAGGTGAAGAAGGAAGGAAGGAGGAAAGGGAGGAAAGGTGGGAAGGAGGGAGGGAAGAAGGGAAGGAAGGAGGGAGGATGAGAAGGAAGCAAGAAGGGAGAGAAAGTAGGAAGGAGGAGAGAGGAAGGAAGGAAGGTAGAAAGGAAGAGAGGAAGGAGGGAGGGAGGAAAGAAGGAGGAAGACAGGGAGGGAGGAAGAAGGGAAGGAAGGAAAGAAAAGGAAAGAAAAGAGGGAGGAAGAGAAGAAGTAAGGAAGGAAATAATTTTATCAAACCTTCAAAGAGCTGAAAGGGACTTCCGAGATTATGTTATGGAGAAAAAAAAATGTGGCACCCAGAGAAGCAAAGTCATTTGCACAAAGGCACTCAGCCTAATTAGTGTCAGAGCCAAAACTAGAGATGAAGTTTTCTAGTTCTCAGTATAGTGAGCACTCTTCCTACTAGATTTTATTGTCTGACTAAGGAGACAAACACACACACACACACACACACACACACACACACACACACACACTCACACACACACACACACCCTGTTAGGGAATGATAATGATAATAACTCAGGTTATCATTGTGCTTTAAGGTTTGCAAAAGATTTCCATCACTCTCTCTTTGTGAAATATAGGCTCATTGTACAAATAAGGCCACTGAGGCTCAGAGAATAGAATTCTCACTGCTGAGAATTATTGGAGCCACTTCTTGAATACAGATTTTCTAAGTCTTGGTCTAGTGTCTTTTCAACTATATCATATGTGCTGTCTCTTAGACTAAAGAAGTTTGTCTTGAACATGGGCTGTGTGCTTCTAAGAGAGAGAAGCCATGTCTATGCCTTCTCTGTGTCCTTCTCTCAATTCCTATAGCACAGGGTTGGCATAAACCTATGTGGATTTTTGTTGATTTTCTGATTTGCTATCATATATGTATATGCATATATAGGTACCTGTGTGTCTCTCTATATATTTCTATATGTATGAATTTAAGAATACAGATTCCATAAGATCTGGAACTATTACTATTTTTCATCTTTCTATCTCCAACTTGGACCAAAATGCCCTGTTCATAGTAAGTGCTTATTATGTAATTCTTGAATTGAATTTAGCTGTATATAATTAGCCAGGCTACATGAATATAATTAAATGTGTTGTATATGTGTTTGGATAATTAGGTATATTAGGGAAAGAAAAGCATCAAAGAAGGGACAGGGACCACTCCCTGGAATGAACAAACAGCGAAAAGAGGACAGAGAGAACACGAAAGTACTTAGCTCCCTTCTTTTTTGCTCCTTTTTTTCTACCAAGGGGAATAACCTTTTAACTAGAAAAGACCCAATGGAAATAGCCAATATGAAACTGAAACATAACATAAGTAGTAGGAGAGTAAGAAAACAGCTAGCTCCCCTTGATATAGATACAGACAAAATGCATCACATGTACTCTGAAGGAACTGGAAAATGGGATGGCTAAGCTGCTGGATCAGTAAGTTTTGAAAGACTATGAAGAACAAGAGAGTTCTTAACTAGAGAAGGATATGTGGGATCCCAGTTTTCAGGAAAAGAGTAGAGTCTTCAAAATATAGGCCAGTAATCTTGACTTTGATGCTTGGCAAAAAGTTCGACCGTATAATTTTAAAAATGGTTATTGGGCAAGGAAAATGAGGTTGTGATGATGAAGTGCCAGCATGGCTTCCTTAAATACCAGTCATGCCACACTTGCCTCATTTCCTTTTTGGGTAATATTACTAGATTGGTAGATCACTGAAGTATTATACATAAGGATGTGTGTGAGTATATGTGTGTACATGTATATATACACATACATGTATGTATGTAGACATGCATATACTCATACTTTTGTTGTGCAGTTCTTTCAGATGTGTCTGACTCTTCATGGTCTCATTTGGTGTTTTTTTGGCAAAGATACTGGAGAAGTTTGCCATTTCCTTTTCCAGTTCATTTTATAGCTGAGGAAATTGAAGCAAGCAGAGTGAAGTGACTTGCCCAAGGTCATATGCCTAGTAAGTATCTAAAGCTGGATTTGAACTTAGGAAGATGAGTCCTTCTGATTCTAGGTCCAGCACTCTAGCCCCTGGCTACCCAACTGTCCATTCATAATACACAAATGACTATGTGTGTGTATATAGACACTTGTGTTTGTATACTGCACATATGTTTGTATATGTAGTTGTGTGTATGCTATGTTTATCTTTGTATAATATGTGTATATATGTTTATATATGCATATGTGTGTATATATAATTTGCCCAGATTCTAGCTAATTTGCCAAAGCATTCAACAAAATCTTTTTTTGCTGTCCTTGTGGAAAAGGACAGTTACATGAAACTAGTTGAATGGGCAAACCCAAAGTGGTTATTAATGGGGTTTTGTCCATTTGGAAGTTTTCCAGTCTAGTGCCCCAGAGCAGTGCCCTGGGGTCTGCCCTTTTTTTCTTTTTAACATTTTTATCAATAATTTGGATAGAAACAGAGATAACACACATATCCAACTTGCATATTCGCTAGGAGGGATACCATTTTGGATAGCAGAATACAGAGCTGAAAGAATCTTGACAAAGTAGAACATGAGGCTACATTTAATAAGATGACATGTAAAAAGGACAAATAGAAAGTCTTGTACTTGGGTTAAAAAAGATCAACTTAACAAGAACAAGATGGCCGATGAGTATCCAGATAGCAATTTGTCTGAAAAGAAAAACATGCTGAAGATACTGTAGGATTCAACCCATCCGAAATGGCAAACAAAAGAACAAATACAATGAGCAGAGTACAGAAAGGCAACAGCAAAGTGGCCAGGACTAGAGAAATGATGGTACCACTGTATTCTGCTGTGGTCAGGCCATATCTAGACTCTCAAATTCAGTTACAGATGTCAATCTTAGGAAAGTCATTGCCAAGCTGGAGAATGTCTACAGAAGGGTATTCCTACTTCAAGACTACATTATGTGAGAAACATTTGAAGCAAGTAGGGGGAGAATAGAAAAGAAGAGGAAGGGGGCAACACCATAACTGTTTTCAAATATGTGAAGAGGTAAGTGGAAGAGAAATTAGACTTGCTCTGTTACACCATAGGCTAGATTTGGAGATAATGGACAGACACTACAATGTAAGGAAGAACTTCTCAAAAATTAAAACTGTTCCTAAATAAAAATAGGCAGCATTTATGTAATTTATTAAGCATTTTAATTAGCTTAATTAACATATAATTATATGCATAATATAATTATTATATTTCAATTGTTATATTTAATTAATACATAATAATATCAAATTTATATCATTAAATAATATAATTCATTTAAAGTTTGCAATGTGCTTTACAAATGTTGTCTCATTTGACCTTAACAACAACCTTGCAGGGTAGATTCTATTAGGGCCCCCTTTTTCATTTGAGGCAGACAGGAGTAAAGTGATTTGCTAAGGATCACACAAATTGTCTGAGACTGGATTGGAACTTGGGTCTTCCTTACACTAGACCCAGTGCTTTATCTAGTTTGCTACCTACCTGTCTCACAGGAGTTTTTCAGTTTCCCCTTAATGAAAGTTTTGGAGAGAAACCTAGAGGACTACTAAATAGGGAAGCTATAGAGCAAAAGTTCTTTACTTGGCATTCATAGGCTTAGTGGGTCTGTGGAATAGATCTCATAGGGACCATGAACTTGGATGAGGAGGGGCAAAAAAATCACATCTTTATTTCAGTGTGATTGACTATCTTTGTCAGGCTATGTATTTTTATTTTATGCACTTAAAAACAAGAAAGACGGTGTTTCCAGGGCCTAAATTGTTATCTTTTAGGCCTGGGTCAGGAAGCAAATCCTCTGGATTGATTGTAAGGTCTTCGATGGGATGCAGACATGGTTGAGACTTTCTGTACTCCCCCTCATCCTCGTGCCAGTCAAGGAATCCTATTTTACGATGATCCGTTATAAATCTTACCAAAACAACCCTCGGCATTAAGGCTAACTCTTGACAACTTTGTGAAAACTGGCCTTTATCTAGGGCTCAGCCCTATGCTTGCTGCATTGCAGAGGATTTAGGAGGAGAGGAAATTTGATTCAAGGCCTTTAGAAGCCCACAGAATGCCTGGGGAAGCGGAGGGCTAGACGTTTTCCTTCTCTGGGGTTCCATTTTTCCCAGCTATAAAATTAGGGAATTGGAATAGATGATCTCTGAGTCACTTCCATCTTTGACAGTCAATATTTGGGCCTCTGTGGTCTCTCGTGGGTGGGACGGGCCTTCTATGTCCTAAGGTCTTCTTACCAGTGCCATCCTGGGTTCTAGAATGCAACGATAAAATCCACAAGCATTGATGGAGCATCTACTTGGGACAAGGCCAGTGGAGTCAAACTTTCAGCCTGCAAAAAACTCCCAAATGCTGCCAGAACCAGAACAAAATGTAGTTGGGAAATATTTAACAAAATAAATAAAAATATGATACCATATTGATAATAGTAATTTGTGGTTTTCTGAGTCAATATGTAGCCTCAGGGGATGTGTTTCCATTTGAATTTGATACCACTGTGCTAGACCACATATCTTGTGTTCCACAACATATGACCTAACAGCACATTTTGTTGTTGTTCGGTTGTGTCTGACTGTTTTTAATTTTTTTTACATTTTTCCAGATTTATGTCAATTCAATTTTTAATATTTTATAATAATTTAGAAGTTTTTATAATAATTTGCAACACTAATTTATAATTTAAAATATTTTACAATTATTTTTAATATTTAATATTTTAATATTCATTTTCTGACATTTTCCAGTCTGTGTTCTCTCCTTCCCTCCCCTACCTTCCACCTCTGCAAGAAAGCAGGTAATATGAAATAGGTCATACATATATTATCATATAATAGATATTTCAGTGTTCGCCATGTTGTAAAACATGACGACATTGTGTACACTAGAGAAAAATTCCTGGAGAAAATAAAATGAATAATAGTATATTTCATTCTGGATTCAGACTCAGTCTGTTCCTTCTGGGGCAGTGGATAGCTTTTTTCAACTGGTTTCCTTGCTTTATTGATAATAATTAAATCTTTATCATCTATTACTGCTGTTGCTGAGTACAACATTCTCCTGGTTTTGCTCACTTCACTTTGCATCACTTCATGTAAGTCTTCCAGGTTTTTTGTTTTTTGTTTTTGTGCTCATCTGGTCTGTCATTTCTCATGGCTCAATAATATTCCATTACAAACATAAGCCACATCTGCAGCTTGTCTGACTCTTCATGACCCTATTTGGGGTTTTCTTGGCAAAGATGCTGGACTGCTATTTCCTTCTCCAGCCCATTTTACAGATGAAGAACTGAGGCAAATAGAGATAAGCAATTTGCCCATAGTCACACAGTTAATAAGTGTCTGAGGCCAGATTTGAACTCAGAAAGATGGAGCTTCTTGACTCTGGGCCCAGAAGTCTATGCACTGCACCACTTAGCTTCTCTACAACATGGGACAGTGTATAGTTAAAGGCTCCACTGTATGTCACAGACAGTAAGGGCTATAGGAAGTCAGAAAAGGGAGAGTGTGGGCAGAAATACTCAGGATGGGGAAGTGAGACTTTTAGCTAAACCATAAAAATGGGTAGGATTTAGAAGGACAGAAGGGAAAGGCACAGGAAGTTTAGCAGACATGTAAGCAAGCATCCTTGGGTTGCTAACTTGACTATTCTTAAATAAAGGACTAAAATGTAGTGGGTCTGACTTTTCCCCTTAGTGTAAACTGTTCTCTGGAGAATAGTGAGGCCCAAGCAATGTGAAGATGGTCTCTGTTTTTAGGCTCTTGAATTTCCATTTGGAAATGACTGCTGAGGCTGAGTGGTACTCCAGAGACCTGAGAAAATTGCAAGCTGCAATTTTCACAACAAGGAGTGTCCAGCTCACATGGCTGTCCTTAGCCTATCTCTAGAATATTCAAGACATTTATCCAAATATGTCATCTTATGAGAGACCTAGAGCCCTAGGCATGGGACCAGAACACCTAGATTCTAGTTCCAGATATATCACTAAATATTTGGTTTTGTAAGTCCCTTCATATCTCTGGGACTCAGTTTCTTTCTTTGTCAAAATGGGCTTGAGGAGAATAGATTAAGTGAGCTTTGTGATCCCTTCTAGCTCCCCTAGTCTGTGATTATTTATTCTATGTCTATCTCTTCACACACACACACACACACACACACACAAAGATCAAAAGAGCTTATTCATTCTGAAAGATGAATGAATGATAATAGCTTAAGGTCTAAATTTCTGAAGGAATAAGCCTATGGGCAATGGAAAGGACTCCATGGAATTTTAGGTTCCATCCAACAGGCCATGGCGGGAGACTGTTTTGGAGTAAGTCCAGTGATGTGCTGGTGGTCAGTGTTTAATAACCAGCTCTCAAAAAAAAATTGCACAAAGAACACACTTTTTAAAATCCGTATTATTAACATTCTCCATCACTTAAATCTAGATAGTCAGGCAATAAATAAAGCCCTTTTTGTAGCATTTGCAGATTTCTGAAGTGTTGATACTTACAGTGAAAATTTAACAATCTGTTCAAGCAGTCTCCGTCACACCCCTGTGTAGGTTCCTCCCATCTCCCTAATTGGGTCCCTTCTTTGCTGCATCCCTCATATTCCACTTGTTAGGTCTTGCCTACTGTTTCATAGTGTGTGCCAGCAGGGTCAAATACCCTTGGAAAGCCTTTTTATGAGTTTGTTTCCCCCTTGGGCCCCAGTATCCTGGCTGAATTTGCAGCCTGTTCCTCCCTCTCTAATCCATTAGTCCCAAATAAAGCTTCTTGTTCTGAGATGAGGAGGACTACACATCTGACAAAGAAAACAGAAGGGATTTCTCTGTTCATGGAACACAAAACTAGGGTGTTAGGAGAAGCATCTGTAGGGACTGGAGAGCCGGGTAACTCAATTTGCCTGAGATGCAAGTCAAATATTGGAGTAATCCCATTTGACAACTATTTAGCCTGAAATTAATCCCTTCCTCCCCACCAGAAAGAGACCACTCTAGGTCCTCACTGTACACAGCAGGCCAGGTCGCAAATGCCTCTGCAATTACATTAAGTCATTAACTTCAGACATCAGGCAGGGAATGCAAATTGTTTCCAGTGGAGAGTTTTTTCCTGAGAGCCAGAAAGTTTGACCTCTTCATTTGCTCAGTTTTTAAGCTCAGATTTAGGAGTCATTTGAGAAAGCATAGAACTGCCCAAATCTAGGTCCTGTAAGAAGCTACTGATAGCTTTGGTTCTGAACCCACTAAAGCAAGGATTGTCCTATTGCAGTCACCTAGAAGAGGGCACTAGGAAGTGTAGTGGGTAGAGCATCATGCCTGGACACAGGAGAACCTAATTTCAAAGGTGGTCTTAGATACTCCTTAACTGTGTGATCCTGGACAAGTTACTTCACGCCATTTGCCTCAGTTTTTCAAATGTAAAATGAGCTGGAGAAGGAAATTACAAACCACTCCAATATCTTTGCCAAGAAAACCCAAGATGGGATCATAAAAAGTTGGAAACAGCCAAACAACAAGTCATCTTGAATCTGTTTAGCCCTCCCTTGAGTCCTCATCCTTGCTCATCACTATGTTGTCTGGCATTCAAGGCTCAGCTCAAATGCTTCCTCCTCCATGATACCTCACCCTGGAAATCATCTCTCCTTTCTCTGAACTCTCACAGCACTTGGTTTATATCTCTCCAAGCCACAGAACATAGACTGTTACATGTGGGAGAAAGCAGATGACTGAGATCATTTAGTGTAATTTCTTTCTGAAGTAAATACATCCCTGCATTCTCTTTTCTTTTTCTATGGCATTGTCCAAGTTTTCCTTAATGCCTGGAATCCCCAACTTCCTTCAAGTTCAGCTCCAACACTAAGCCTTTCCTAATATCATCAGTAATTAGTACTCTTTCCCTCTTGAATTTTTCTTGTGTTTATTTTTCTCTGCACAAATTGGAACCTCACTGTAGAATCTAAGTTTCTTGAGGGCCAGGGTTATTATATGGGGTTTTTTTTATTGTTTCAAGCACAAAACCTTATATAAATATGCTTAGTTTGTTGAATTGAATTATCTCCAACAAACATTTGTCCAATCTCTATTTAATGTACTCCAGCAACAGCTATCTTCTTCTTCCCTGAGATAGTTCTTTCCAAAGCTGAACAGTAGTCATCAGTAGAAATTTCTTCCCTATAATCAGCCTAAAAATTTAGCCTCCCTACAACTTCCACCTGTTGCCTATAGTTCTGTCCTCTAGGTTTTAAAAAAATTAACTTAAATCTCTTCCAAATAACAAACTTTTAGATATTTGAGGGCAGTGGCCATGACCTCCTTCCTAAGTCTCTTCTCCTCCAGACTAAGTACTCTTAGGTTCTTTTGATTGACTCTCACATGACGTAGTTTCAAGTCCATTCAGTATACTGATCACTTTTTTTAGACTTGCTCCAGCTTGTAAATAGCCTTCCTAAAATATGACACCCAGAAATGAACTCAATAATCCATCCAAATGTGGCTTGACCTGGGCAGAATAGAGTAAGACTGTGAGGTCTCTCATTCTGGTCTCTAGACTTGTATTAGTTCAGGGGGCATAGTTTTTCCTTCCCATACCATCACAGGCAAAACTGGTGGTAAGTTCTTCATGATCTTTGTTTAATGATAATCAGCAGCTCCCCATGGAAGGAATGGTTTGTTCTGGCAGCATCTCCCCCAAAGGATGCAGTGATCTTCTAAGCCAAAGGATGGTGTTCTTCTTCAACAGATTTACCAATGGGAGAGAGGAGACTATAGAAATTTGCCCTGCTGAACTCAAATCCATTTTCCCATGGAGGAAAGGATCTTTCAAATCCCTTTGGGTCCTACTAATTCAGTAATTTGAGGATGGAGTTATTTCTGGCCACAGTGAATTCCTGTGAGCAGCAAGCACCCCACAGCCCCTTCCACCTCGAGAGAGCCATCTGGCCAGTCTTGGAAAGAATGAACCAGAAGCAGTAGAAAAGACTGGTCTTGAGGGGCAGAGAACTTGGAAAAAGGAAGGATTCTAGAAGACAAGAAGAATACCTGTTGGTAGACTTAAGTTTTATAAGCCAGTTCTGCTAGACTGTTATCTGACTTTTCATTACTTTGCTTGCAATTAACCTAAGCTGCTAACAGGTCTAGGGTGAATCATTAGTTATAGCTTTATGATTAAAGCAACCAGGCTTCCTATAGGCATCATTAACTAAGTCAGAAAGTATCATTAGGAGAGACTTTGAGACAGTAGAACAAGCACAAGCTCTAGCATCAGAGGACCAGGGTTCAAAGACTTTATTTGTTACTTACTATCTGTGTAGAGACCTTGGGCAAGTCACTTAACTCCCTGGGACGTCAGATTCTTCATTGGTAAAGTAAAAGGGTAGGAATACATCAGGAGTTCTTAACCTGGGATCTATGAACTTAAAAAAATGTGATGACCATATTTCAGCATAACTGCTTTCCTTTGTATTCCTATGTATTTTTTGGACATTACTCAGAGAGGGGTTCCATACTCAGAAGGGTCTATGACACAAAAAAGTTTAAAAACTCCTGTACTACTTAGTTTCTGAAGTTCTTTCAAACTGTAGATCTCTGATCCAATGAGATTCTACTCAACTATGCTTTTAAAATTTACATAGTATTATTTATTTAAAAAACTAAGAAGATAAACATTAACTAACATTACTAATTGATCTATCTTCTTTCATTATATATACTATTTATTTATTTATTTATTTATTTTTAAACCCTTAACTTCTGTGTATTGACTTATAGGCGGAAGAGTGGTAAGGGTAGGCAATGGGAGTCAAGTGACTTGCCCAGGGTCACACAGCTGGGAAGTGTCTGAGGCCGGATTTGAACCTAGGACCTCCTGTCTCTAGGCCTGGCTCTCAATCCACTGAGCTACCCAGCTGCCCCCATTATATATACTATTAAAGCAAGTTTTAAGGAAATAGAATTAAGTGCACGATGCTTTTGCCATTTCCAAAGTGCCTTTAGGTCTATTATCTTATTTGATCCTCTGTGTTCAAATTCAGCATCAGACACATATTAGCTGTGCGACTCTAAGCAAGTCATTTAACTTCTGTCTACCTCTGTTTTCTAAACTGTAAGATGGGTATAATAACAACACCTACTTCCTAAAGTTGTTGTGAGGATCAAATAAATTAATATTTGTAAGGGGTTTAGTATAGTGCATGGTCCTTCCTTTCTTCCTTCCTTCCTTCCTTCCTTTCTTCCTTTCTTCCTTCCTTCCTTCTTTCTTTCCTTTCTTCCTTCCTTCCTCTTTCAAAACTCATGCAGTAGAGAGGACAGAGAAAATGTCTGAATGACTATCATCATTTGCAGATAGTTCATATACTCAAAAGTTAAGTAATGTGCCTTAAAAGAAAACAGTGTAACCCCAAGAGGAAGAAGACTATGATGTTGACATTTCAGCTAATATTTTAGGAAAGTGTCAGGGTTATATTTCAAGATGGTAGGACTCATTGGTATTCTTCACATCATCCTATAGGCATCCCTTCATATAATACCTGTGGGTCAATTGGCTTTCCAATTGTCAGTTGCATTATAGACATCAGGACATAAAAGTGACCTTAGAGATTAGTACAAACTCATCTTTTATGCTAGGGAGGAGCCTGAGACCTAGAGAAGGGATGCGGCTTGTTTAAGAATTTAGGTATCTCTACTCCTAGTCTGCTATTCTTTCCACTACAATACACTGCCTTGTTGAAAGCATATTAGCCCACAGATCCCAGATGATGTTAGTCCAGCTTGGACAGGCCCTAAACAACGTCATACACCAATGGTGTCATTATATAAACTTTTGATCCTGTTGACAGGTTGAAATGATTATCCAGGAAGATATCAAAAGCCTTTTAGACTGATGCAAGATAGAATAAAAGGTTTAGCAGCCATTTGGAGGAGTCTCTGTAATATCAGATGTTTCAGTCTGTACTAAATCTGTATTTTTTCCCCTTTGTTGTTTTTTTAAGTAGATGGGATAATGAAAAGACTGCCCTTAACCTAAAAACACATTAGCTATCTTAAAGAAATGCAGGTCTGCCAGTAAATAGAGTTTCACATTTAGGAAAAGCTGTTAAAGAAGGAACAAGCTGGACCTTCTTTGACTAAGTCTATGTAGGGCCCCACAGGCAGCCCTCAGACAGCTGGACCACAGATTTATTCCAGGGAATAGAATGGCCAGGGAAGAGACCCCAGTGCATCCCAATCTTAGCACTTCAGCCCAGATACTCTGTGGTCTTGCTCAGATTCCCAAGGGCCCATGGCAAAACCCACAAGCAAATTGGCTGATTTCTAGGTCATCTCAGCCAAGGGCCAGTCCAGGAAAGGAGCCTGCTTGTGGCTCATCCTCTCTTGACTGGAACCTGGGAGCAGAGAGGATGTTAGAAGGGGATCCATACATTGTTGGTTCTTTGAGTTCCTACTGGTACATGCAGCTCCAGATTTGACCAATTTTATCTTAAAATTGGATTTTCTATGATCTTACAGTTGGGGAGAGCAAAGAGATCAGGAGAAGAGAGGAACCCTCCTAACCCAAACAGAAAAACAAATTACATTTGCAGAGACATTATGCTGATTCAAAGAGACTATCAGGCAAGAACTTTTATGGAGCATTAGTTTACTCTCTGTAGGATGAACCCATCAGCAATTCAAGCAGAAAACATTACTGAAGGTCTTCCATGTATAAGGATCCATTCCAGGTCCTGAGTTCAGAGCTGAAAAAGAGATGAATGAAATAAAACAGTCCTCATTCTCAAGAAGTTCACTGTCTCTTAGAAGGGATTGAGCCCTATGTACACATAGCATTGACTAACCCTTTGACCATAGGCCATTTAGCCTTCTTAAGTCTCAGTTTCTTCATATTTAAGTGGGGTTGGGGGAGAGGTGTTCAGTCATTTTGTGTTGTGTCCAGCTCTTCATGACTCTATTTGGGGTTTGCTTGGCAAAGATATTGGAATGGTTTGTCATTTCCTTCTCCAGTTCATTTTACAGTCAAGAAAACTGAGGCAAACAAGGAAAAGTGATTTGCTTAAGGTCATACAACTTGTATCAGAGGCTGGATTTGAATTCAAGAAGATGAATCTTCTTGACTCTAGGTCCAGAGCTCCATCCACTGTGCCACCTAGCTGCCTTGGGATTGGGGAAACAAGCCTGGCAAATACTTATACTGCCTACCTGGCTTGAATCAGAATCAGAGAATGGTCATATGGAAGAGGCGACTTAAGTTTTGAGGGATGGTTGGGCTTTAAATAGGCAAAGGAAAGCATTTAAAGAGTTGGAGGGCAAAGAATAGCATGAGAGGCCACAAGAAGTAGGAAATCTATAAAAAATAGGATGGTATGTTTGGTGGCATCTCTAGTGACTGCTGAGTTTTGTGTCATCATCCCATATCACAGAATTAACAAAGGTGAACCAGAGACTTCCTCACCTCTTCTCTATAAATGTCAGATCAGCTAGTGAGACTGACATGGGGTGAAGACTTGAATACAGATTCTGTGCCTGCATTAGACACCCCTACATTCATCAAAGTGATGGGTGCCCTTTCCCAAGATTATTCCTGTCCCAAAGGGTCACCTTAGGAGTTCTATCATATTTTTGACACAATACCTTCCAATTCAGAGCTGGTTTTTCAGAATCTTGTCTTAGCCAGCTCTGCCTTATTGCTGTCCTAGTTCTGTTACTCAGTACAAAATCTTTTCTTATGTATTTACTATAGAGTCAGGTGCATTTGGTGGATAGAAGAGGCACTAGGAGTAAAATTAGAGGAGAAACAGACCTAGGTCTTTCCTTTAAGGAGCTCACAGTTTTGTGGGGAGGCAGAAGAGACAGAACAAGGTGCTTTCTTCAAAGTACTCTCAGACTGGGGAAGAGAGAAGAGTGGATCTGATCTCTGTCTATAAGGAGCTCACAGTTTGGAGGAGATAAAATAGGAATGGGCCTGCATCCTGTCTTCAAGAAGCTCAGTTTGGGTGAGTCCAAGATGGAGCAAAAACAATTTTTACCATGGTAAAGTACAATAGAAGGTTGGAGGTCTGAGGTTTAAGAGTTTAAGAAGTCTGATGCACCTCAGAGGGGTCAAGCACATGGGTGGCCCACAACGCTTCCAATGCTACCCAAACCAGATTAAAATGTAATTGGGAAATATTTATCAAACCAAGTAAAAATACAATAAGACATAGATAGCGTTAATTTTTGCTTTTCTAAAATACATAGTGGCCCCATTTCTTTTTTTATTTAACACCACTGGTATAGACCATAAGTGAGTTAAAATATTCAGAGAAATTTCTTCTAGGAGACAGGATTCTGCTAAACATTGAGGAATAGGTAAGATTTGGCTAGAAAGACTCTATGGAGTCTTGACAGAATCTGAATTCTTACAATCACCAAGCCTTTGAATTAGAAAGGCCATTAGAAGTGGTATAGTCTAATCTCATTTTATAAATGAACAAACTGAATCCCAGAGAAGTTAAGTGGCTTTTTCATGGCTAAGCACCTATAATGAGGAGCAGAGTGGCTACCCTGAATAGGAATTAAAAATCAGCATTCCATGGTTTCTGATCAATTGGTCACTTATTAAGTACATGGTATTTGCCAAGTGGTATGCTAGGAATTAGGGGTACAAATTAAGTCAATGAAACAATCCCTACAACCAAGGAATTTGCAATATAGCTTCAGGAGACATATGAGTGTGTGTATACATAATTATATATAAATGCATATATACACATAATTCACATATGTGTATAATATTTACACAAAACATACACACAATATATGTCACACAATCAATATTTATATACACAATATTTATTCACGTGTGTGTGTATATATATACCATATCTGCAAGGTAACAATGAGGGGCAGGCACTAGAAGCTGGGGAGAATAAGAGAATTATAGGTTATATAAAAGATGACACAAGTCTTGAATATTCCAAGATTTGGAAGAGAAGAGAGAGTACGTTTCATGCAGGTAAATAGACAAAGACATAGGAACTAGAGAGGGATCCCTCTGTGTGGAGAATGTTAAAGACAGTTTTGCTGGACCATCATTTTGGTGAAGAGGAGTGACATATAAGAAAGCCAGAAATATAGGTTGAGGCTAGGTGGTTCGAAGCCAGAAATAAAAGTTGAGGCTAGGGCTTCGAAGCCCAAACAGGCGAGCTTCCATTTGTTTTTTGAGGGATTAGGGAGCCACTAGAGTGTATTGAGTAGAGAGGACTTTTGTGATCAGGTCTACCCTTTAAGAATATCACTTTGGCAAATGTATGGAGGATAGATTGGAGAGAGGAAAGAGACTTGAGAAAGGGAATGCCCAATATTGCAGCAGCCTAGGTAAGAGGTAGCTGACAAGGACACTAACCAACCCGAGGTCCTCGCATGCAACCACGCACATGGTGGTGGAGATACGTACAAAAATTTGAGGAGGTCAGAGTCCATTGGCTTGCACACTCACACTTTCACACCTACCCACGCTTCCTTTCCCTCTCTGTTCTGGTTAGGGGAGCATGAGAGAGGAAAGTTGAGTTTCTCAGGTGAGCCCCTGGGTGCTTTCCTCTCTGGCTGGGATGCAGGAGACCAGAGGATGCTAGGGGTCACTCCTTGGGGTGCCTCCTCGCCGTCGAGGCTGCTTGTGTGCCCGGGTCCCAATGGGGAGCGGAGCGGCCCCTCGTCTCCCTCGCCCAGAGACACAGATGGGATCTGCCAGGGTTAGAACAATACTGAGTCCCAAATTAGCTCTATAATTACAGCCAAGTGAAAAAGTCAGGGGAGAGGAAGGTGGGGGAACATTTGTATAATGATATCATTCTCTACATGATAATTTAAAACCGATCTGTTTCATCTCAAATTAAAACTCGTGGGCCCAGAGTTGGGTTGAGGAGAAGAGGGGGGGACCATGTTAGCACGCTGCAGGGCCGGGTGAATACCGCTGGCAGCAATCAGGGTAGAGAAGGACAAAGCGTTCCTCCTGCGACCTCACAAGCTTAGGGCCTTCTCTCCTTTAAATAGTGAGTCATTTGTTTGAACCCCCCCTCCCTACCCAAGGCCCCACTTTGCCAGATAGCCACAGACCTCACTCTTGAGAGTCTAGCTCTGTGTTTAACAGCACCTGGAGAGAGATGGGGGGATCTACAAGAAATAAGCAAAATAGGGCCCCTGCTCTTCCTAGAACTCTCTGGCTGGCTGGGGAGACAGACTTTAAACACGGGGGAAAAAATGTTCAGTAATTGCGTAAGACGATGCAAAAGATCACAGAATTATAGCTCGGCAGAATGGCAAAGCTGGGAAGCAAGACTTAGAGGCCATTTAGTCTAAACCGAAGCCCAGAGAGTCAAAGTAGTTTTTAATGGTTTTTCTTTTTCTTTTTTTTTTTTTGAATAAATTTTGTTTTAACACAGCAAACAGAAACCCAAACAAACCACAAAGTCTATTTCCCCCAAAACCAGTTAAGGAAAGTCATACAAAAGAGTGATCTGCATCTGTTCACTTGTGTAATTTAGTGTTTGTAAAAAAGAAAATAATAAAAGCAAAAAGTGCATATTTTAATGTGGCCATTTAATGTTGATTTCACTGATGTAGCCATAGTGTGTTTATTGTTCTTTTTTACTCTGCTTTCTTCATTCTGTATTACTTCAAACACCATATTTCTTTGAATTCTCCATACTCATAATTCCTTGTGGCACAATAACATTCCATTATGTTCATATGCTGCAATTTATTCAACCATTTCCCCAATCACTGGACTCATATTTGCTTCCCAACTTTTTGCTATTATAAGGAGTGCTGCTATGAATATTTTTGTACATATAGGTCTTTTATTCCTGTCCATAACTTTCAGAGGGGCATAAAGCTAGGAGGAATAACATTATTGGGCGAAGGCTATGAATTTATCATGTTTCTTGTACAATTCTCCATGGAGTTGCACTGCTTTCTTCTAAAGCAAAAGAACTAATTCATAGCTCCTCCAACATTGAATTAAGTTGCCTGTTTCTCCATAGCTCTGCTAGCATTTTCCATCTTTCCTATTTTGATGGCTGAGAGGTATCATGAGATCCTATCTCAGAGCTGCTTTAATTTGCATTTCTTTGATTACTGGTGACTTTCGAAAAGTAAAGTGGATTTCTCCAAGGTCGAGCAGGGTCCTGTCAGCAGAACCAAGGCATCCTCACATACTCAGCCTGTGTCTCTGTCCCCCAGATCACCTGTCTCTTTACTTCTTTCATTTTGGGGAAGAATTCAAACCTTGAGTCTGTAGTACCTCCATGGTTATGAAGCACCTATTTGGATAACTTGGCAGATAAATCGTAATTGGGCATTATGCAGTGAGCTATGTTCAACTCCTGCAAGGGCAGGAGTAATCTGGGCACTGCCCTTAGGATATCCATAGTCTGGGGGAGACAGAGAAGAAGCAGAACCAAACCTTACATTTTGGGAGGAGGCAGAGAAGTAATAGATCCTGGTCCTGGACTTAAGTGAAGTTTTCTGCCAGTCTGAAAAAAATGATAGAGAAAGCAGGTGGAGGCACATCCCAGCAAATTGCAAATTCACAGCCACTAAGTGAGAGAGGACTCTCCCACCTAAAACAGAGAATAATACAAGACAGAATATAATAATGATCAACTGTAGCAGAGACAATAAGGGCTGCTGGAGTCAGAGGAGGAAGAGCTGAGTGTGGGCTGACATAGTCATGGAAGATTTCCTAGAAGAGGTGGGACTTGGACTGTCCCAAGAAGAATTTGGGAGAAGGAGAGAGGATCAAGGACAGGACAATCCATCATTGAGGGAGCAGCATTCCCAAAGTCCTGAAGTAGCTTGGGGTATAGTGGGAGAAGCAATAAAGAAATGATCCTGACTGGAACCTCCATAGGGAGCCATCAGTGCTTTTACATCTATTTGTCATCACTCATGTAAGGTATCCACAAGTGCATGTCTCTGCCTTTTCAGGCATTTTTAAAAACCCTTACCTTCTGTTCTAGAATCATTGATTCTAAGACAGAAGAGCTTTAAGGGTTAGGTAGTTGGGATTAAGGGACTTACCCAGGGTCACACAGCTAGGAGATGTCCAGAGATCAGATTTGAGCCCATGTCCTGCTGACTCCAGGTCTGAAGCTCTACCTACTATGCTACCTAGCTGCCCATCTTTCAGTCATTTTTATAAGAGGTCTTCTAGTTCAGAAAAGAAAGACAAATAAGCAATACTTGCCATGTGCCAAGGACTATGCTAAGCACTTTTTATAAATATTATCTCATTTGATCCCCACAATGATTCTTTGAGGTAGGTATTATTTATCTGTATTTTGCAGTTGAGAAAACTCAGGCAAATAGAGGTTAAATGACTTGTCTAAAGTCACAAAGCCAGTAAGTGACTGAGGTCATATTTGAACTCAGGTCTTCCTGATTCCACATCTGACACTGAGCCATCAGCTGCCTCTAGAGATTGTATATACTTGGAAACAAAATGATTGGCCTTCTCTTTAACCCTTCCAAAATGTTGACTTGCCATGGTGGCCCATTTAGAATAGAGAAATGACTCCTTCAGCCCTGGCTGACATGGGAAGGAGAGAGAAAAAGAAAAATTAATCTTAGAAATTTCTTATTTATAATATCTAAGAAAAATCTTAGAAAAGCAGAAAAATCCAATCTTAAACTGCTTATGCGTCTTTCTAGTTAGTAGCATGGGATGGAGGAAAGAGAGTGACTTCTTTTCAGTTAGAAAATTAGAATCTTAGATCTTTAAGGGACCTCAGAGATCATCTACTCTAATTTTCCTTAATTTGTAAAAAAGAAACTGAAGGCCAAAGAGTGAAGGGTCTTTCCAAGATTATACAGAAACTTAATGACACAGCTGATCTTAAAGTCTAGGGCTCCTTTCCCCCATGGTGTGGGAGAGTCAACATTTTTATAGCTTTGCAATTATTTGGTGGTTAATGAATCAGAAGCTTAGACTGTCAGAGCTACCTTGAACTTTAGCAATCATTTAGTCCAGCTCCTTCATTTTATAGAAAAAGAAACTGAGGCCCACATTAAAGAAAATGACTTTCCCAAGGTCACACAATGTGTTTATGATTCGAAAGAGAGTAGAACCTCAGTTTATAATGTGTTGTTTTTTTCCCCCAGGCCTACAATTAACTTAACATATAACCTTGGGAAACTTATTTTACCTTCCTAAACCTCCATTTCCTTACCTAAGAACTAGAAATAATAGGAGCATCTAGGTTGCACAGTGGAGAGAGCACTAGACCTTGAGTTGTGAGAACCTGGGTTCAAACCTGGACTTAGATATTTCTTAGCTGTGAGATCCTGGGCAAGTCACTTAACCTCATATGCCTAATCCTTGACCTTCTGTCTTAGAGTTGTTACTAAGACAGAAAATAGGAGTTTTAAAAAAAAATAAAATTAGGGATAATAACTGCTCACTCTACCACTTTCTCTGGGCCATTCTAATATTCAAATAAGATGGTAAGCATAAAAATATGTTGTAACCTTAAAGTACCATTTAAATTTAGCTTGTAATTATTGTTATTGTTATCATGATCTATAAAAGCTCATAATTATTATAGCTTTTAATTATAGTGAATATAATAAGTAACCCAGATGACATGTATGATATACGAATGTAAATATGTATTATACATTTTTTTGTATATTTTTTAGTGAGCTCCTCTGTGTGTTGGGAAGGGAAACAGTGGGGGAAGACCTGCCCTCAGAATTCATAGGTCAGTAGGACAAAAGAATGAGGGAGGACTTTAGACCCCATGTACTCCAATCTCCTCATTTTACAATTGAGGAAACCGAACCTGAAAGACAAGGTGACATGTTTACAAGAGTCACATAGGTAAGAGATATGGTGAGACCCATATCTGACTCCAGATTTAGTGAGATGACAAAATTGCCACCGGGAACACTGAGAACTTGGTAGAAACAATTATTAAAGGCAAAGTAGAAACAAATATTAAACTGACTGACTCCAAATATAGTAAGTCACAGATGGCATGCTGGGGCAGTCAAGGAAGGATTTATGGATCTGAGCCTTGAGATGTACCTTGAAGGATGGTAGGATTTGGATAAAAGAAAAAGTAAAGGGGCACTCGTTGGTCAGATTTCTGTGTTTCTATCCTTAATAACTTGAGGTCAGTGCCCTAGTGCCAGCCTAGTTTCTATTTGGAGACTTAGTTGTTTCTACCTTTGCACCATGCCTATATTCTTGTACACAAGCAGAAAATAATGGTTGATGATGGTAAATTAAAGCAAAGGCTACCAATCATTGAGGTAAGAGCTCCTTTCATAGCCTCTAAATAATTCTAACTCCTTAGCCTAACTTTCATGGCCCTGATGCCAACACATATTTCTAGTCTCATCTCACACTACTCATCCTCCCACCCTCCAAGATCTAACCAGTAGCTATTTGCCAGAGTAAGATTTCTTGTTACCCCCTGATCTCATCCTCTTCCTTCTTCTCTCAGCCATTGAAACCCTTCTTCTTCCTATTGATGCCAATTGAAACCCTTCTCTTCCTATAAGACAGACTAATTGCTCTCTCTACCCTGAAGTCTTTTCTACCTTCCCAATTTCCTCTCCCTCCAGCCCCCAGTTAGAACTGATCTCTCTCTTTTTAAGGCATAATCTATTCTATTGGAACACTCTCATAAATATTGATTCTACCTTGCATCATAATTATTTATGTCTCAATCCCACCTTATAGACCGTAGTTCCTTGAGAGCAGAGATTATGTCCTGGCACTGAGCACAATACATAACATAACTGTCTTGCTGAATTAGAGCACAGTAGTCTGAAGAGAAGAGGCAGCTAGGTGGCTCAGTGGATAGAGTGCTGGACCTAGAGTCAGTAAGACCTGAGTTTAAATCAGGGCTCAGACACTTAGTAGCTGGATGACCTTGGGCAAATCATTTAACCTCTGTAAGACTTTATCCATAGGAGAAGGAAATGGCAAACCCCTCCGGCATCTTTTTAAAGAGATATATAGGGTCATAAATAGTTGGGTTTGACTGAATAATAACAAAAGTCTGAAGAGGGAAGCATGAAGGGTGCCTTCTGTAAAAGTGTTCCATTTCCAGCATGTGGACCAAATTTCACAGAAGCAAGGATGATGAGCCTTAGGGAGATGGGTGTGTATATGTAATAACAATAATTCTAATTTATATAGAACTTGAAAGTTCTCCAGAACACCACTGTCTCCTAATTCTCCTCCTGCCTATCAGACCATTTCTTCTCAGTCTCCTTTGCTGGATCCTCTTTCAGATCACACCTTCTAATTATAGGTGTCCAATGGAGTTCGTTCTACATATACTTCCTTCCCTTGGTGATCTCATCAATTCCCATGGATTTAATTATGTGGATGATTCTCAGATTTACCTGTCCTGCCCCAACCTCCCTGCTGACCTCCAGTCTCTTATCTCCAACTGTCTTTCAAACATCTTGAACTGGATATCCAGTAGACATCTTCCACTCAACATGTTCAAAATGGAAGTCATTATCTGTGTCACTAAGTTCGCTTCTACTTTTCCTATGATAGTAGAGGGCAACACAGTCCTCCCAGTCTCTCAAGCTCACAACCAAGGAGTCATCCTGGGCTTTTCACCATCCCATATCCAATCCATTGCCAAGGCCTGTTGATTTTACCTTTGTCATATCTTTTATATGAGATACCCCATTTCTCTTCTGTGGCACAGCCACCACTCTGGTGGAGGGAGTCACCACCTCGTGTCTGGACAATTTTATTAGCCTGCTGGTGGGGCTCCTTGTCTCAAGTTTTTGCCCACTTCAATCTAGCCCCCATTCAACCATTAAAGTGATTTTCCTAAAATACAAGGCCAATTATGTCACTCCCCTACTCAATAAACTCCAGTGACTCCCCAGTGCCTCCAGGATCAAACAAAATCCCCTTCTTGGTATTCAACGCCCTTCTACCTTTCCAGTCTTCTCACACCTTCCTCCCTGCTTTGTCACACTGGCCTCCTTACAGTTCCATAAACAAGCTATTCCATCTCTCAAGTTGGGCATTATCTCTGGCTGTCCCCTGTGCCTTGAATGTCTTTCTCCTAATCTATGTCTATTGGTTTTCCTGGCATCCTTTAAGTCCTAAGTAAAATCCCCTTTCCCAACACCTCTTCATGCTAGTACTTTCCCTCTGTTAATTATTTTCTATTTATCTATATATGGCATTTTTGTACATATTTGTTTATTGTCTCTCCCATTAGATTGTGATCTCCGTGAGGGCAGAAATTATCTTTCCCTCATTTTGTATCCTTATTGTTTAGCACAGTGCCTGGCACGTAGTAAGTGCTTAATAAATGTTTATTGATTAATTAAACTAAACTGAATCAATTTCTTTATCGGGAAACTAAGACCCAGAGAATGGTGATTTCTTTACAATCATGGAACCAGAGCTACATCCCCTGTCTCCTAAGTCCTAGTGCAATATACTATCCAGCTCATCAGCCCATACCAACATCTTTTAGTTTTCTCCTCCAGAAAATGCTTTTGACAGCAAGGCTTTCCACATGAAATCCCCCCTTCCCTAATTTCAAGGTTTGGGACTCATTGATGAGAAATACACTTCTGCTTTCTTCAGGATGGGTCTTTCCTTATATCCAGTGATCCCTTGGGAAATAATGCTTTGCTGAAAGTAATGGTATTATGGGTTAGAGAAGAGAAGGAGAGCCCTTTTATGCCCTTGCCTACCATATTTTTCATAAGAGCAATAAGCTAAGGTAGAAAAACTACTAGTAGCTTAGTGGATAGAGTGTCAGGCCTGGAGACAGGAGGCCATAGGTTCAAATCTGGTCTCAAACACTTCCTATCTATGTAATCCTAGACAAGTCACTTAACCCCCGATTGCCTAGCCCTTACCTCTGTTCTGCCTTGGAACTGATATTTATTATCAATTCAGAGACAGAAGGTAAGGGTTCAAAAAAGGAAAAGGAAAAAAGAAAGAATACTGGATTTGGAGTCAAGATATCTGAGCTGTAATTACAACTCTACTACATATAAACTGTGGGGCTTGGAATGAATCACTTTCCCTTTCTGAGTCTTTTCATCCCAGTTTCAGAGAGAGTCATTTATGCTCTACCTGTCAAAGGGCTTTGGTGAAGATCAAAGGACACAACGGATGTGAAAGCAGTTGGTAAACTGTAAACGTTCTGTAGAGGTGCAACCTGCTTGAATGAGTTGTTGGTCTTGCCACTGGTTACTATAAGTATGGAAACGGGCATCTTTTCTAGGTAGGGAATCGTTTCATACCTGAAAGGACTTCCCTGTTAGGGGCAATCCTGGCCCCAGGCAGGTACCAATTATATAGGCCACCTTTCCACCCTTATCGCCTACTCCTCACCTTCATGTACTTGCCATTCCAACTGAAATAAACTGCTCTCATCCTCTCCCCAGTTCTCATCCTACCTTCTCTCACTGTTTTGTCCCATGTGCCTAGAATAGCTCCTCAATCCAGTCTATGCCTTTTGAAATCTTCTCTTGTCTTTCAAAGCCCAGCTGCAGTACTATCTCCTACATTCAGCCTGCCCCATCCTCCCAACTAAAGTCAAGTTCTCCTTTCTCTGATCTTCTCCTGTTTGTTTTTATTTGGGTGCTTACCTCCATTACACTGTAAGCTCCCTAAATCTTGGTTCTCAAGCTTTTTCCCCCAGGGCACAATATTATTCTTTGCTATGAGGGAGATCACACCCAGGGTATACACCCGTATGGGATTTTGAGTGTTAAGTTCCATGTAATTATGGGGCACACCTAGCCAAAACTGAAGCAGGTGCTAGGGCACACCCTTTGAGAAGCACTATAGGATGGGTTTCTTTCCTCTCCCATCCCACATCTTCCTTAGACTGAAGCCCCTGCTCCGTGATTTGAATTTTAGGTACCTTATGTGGAGTAGATACTTTATAACTGTTGGACTGAAATGAATCTTCCAGAACCCCAAGAAGTAAAATCAGATCTGAGATATGGATTTTGAGGCTTGGGTCAGAGCACAAAGAAGTATCAGGCTACAGGAGTTTGCCCATCAGCCAACTCTACAGGTGTGGGAGGAAATGGGGTACCTGATACCCATAATCAGAGTCAGTTTCTCTTTTGGAATACTGCAGACAGGCAGGTACATTACATGACCATAGAAAGAGCTACAATACTTTAAACCTACGTCTGGGTTTTTATGAGACAAAGAACCATCCATTGCCAAGCATTATAGTTATTGCTTCAGGGCACTAATGCTCACAGTAAAAATAACACAGATATGTAAGGAAGTGGTTTGTATAGGGCGAGGGGGATGATTTATCAACATCTTATCCTCCCCCCTCCCACAGACACCTCCCACCAAGGAGTTGTGCTTTCCAAGGTCCTGATATGTTTAAGAGAATTTTCTGCTTAGGAGGGAAGAGGTAATCTGTGGCCCCAGTAACACTCCCATGTTCCCCTGGCTAACCTCAGAGTCTTTGCCGACTTTGCCATTCCAGAAGCATATACCCAGGCTGAGTTGAAAACAAACATCCTCTTTTCCCCAAAGGTTTGCATCCCAAATGAAGAATTAGTCACTAAGGTCCTCAGATCAAGAAAAGAGATTTTTCAAGTGGAGCTGAATTTAGCTACAGCTACCCTGGTTCAAGTCACTTCAGTTCAATCAGATTCAATTCAGGTGGGTTTATAGAGTGTAATTCAGTTTATTTCCAATCAAAGCAGATTCTAGCACTGCCCTTGGGGAACTCCTTGTCACCAAGAGGGAGGAAGAAGGAAAAAGGAACCTGGTGGCATTGTCTTTGGAAATTCATAGTCTGAAAGGAGGCAGAGGAGCAAGGCTAGACAATGTCTAGAAAAGGAAAGCAGCCATATCCTCCCTGCCTTCAGAGAGTTCACAGTCAGAAGAGCACAGAGAAAAAACAGGGAAAGGAGACTTTGTCCTTAGGGTGCTCCTAGCCCTTGGGAGAAGTATCGTCTGTAGTTTTTAAGAAAGGGTTAAAGAACTACAGGCAATATGATTAAATGACTGAATAGTTGAGACAATGAATTAAGTTACAGAGCTCATGTTCTTAACCTAGGGTCTGTGGGTAGATTCCAGGGAGTCTATAAATTTGGATGGGGAAAAAAACACATCCATATTTCAGCTTATGTATTTAATGTTGTTCGCTAAAAAAAAAATGATTCTGAGAATCCACAGGATTGACCAGATTACTAAAGGAGTCCAGGAAGTCATATTATACAGCCCCAAAGGAGAGTTAACTGCCATAAAGAAGGGAAGGGGGAGGACTAGAGAACACTTCAAGAGAGAGGGTTAGGACGTGAGTGGTCCCTAAAGGAAACTGGGACAGGGAGAGAAGGGGGAAGGCATCCCTGGCAAGAGGAATGATTAGAGCAAAGATTTGGAAGCAGGACTGAGTCTGGAATTTCTGAGGAGACTGGAGCAGAGAGTTTTATTTTTTAAAAAAGTGAATTAGGGACGACCAAATGTAACTGACTTTGTTACTAAAAGCAATGCAATGATCCAGGACAACTCGGAGGGACTCATGAGAAGGAATTCTATCCACATCTGGACAAAGAGCTGTTGGAATAGAAATCCAGAAGAAAACATGATTTATCATTTGTTTATATGGGTATAGGATTTGGAGTTTTGGTTTTAGAAGACTATTACAAAAATGAATAATATGGAAATAGGATTTGAGTGATAATACATGTATAACCCAGTGGAATTGCATCACCTCCAGGAGTAGGGAGGGAAGAGAGGAGGGAGACAACAAGAATCACATAACCATCAGGGAAAAAAATTTTTAAATTAAAGAAAAAAAAAGAAAAGGACAAACTGGTTGGAGGTCTCTGTCTAGTCTCTACATCCAGAGAACTAGAGGATGTGAATTATTTCTCTTCTGTGTTCCCTGGGCTGTCATCTCCATCTTGCTGTTCCTTTTGCCTTGTCTTAGTTGTGCTGCTGTGGGTTCCTCTCTCTGACCTTTTGTGTGTGTGTTGCCATGGGATAAGCTGACTTGGTGGCTTCAGAAGATCTCTGGGAGTACCTGGCAAGGAGACTAAGTCTATTATTTGCTGATAAGGACTAGGGCCTTTTGTCTGAACATGGCCCAGCCTCCCCCTTCTTCCTACTCTTCCATTCTCCTTATCTTCCTGGTATTTTGAAATAACTCCTGAGAACATCGGAGCAGGAAGTGTATTGTTCCGTGTCTCTCTGCTTGACAACCCCTGCCATCTCCCAGCCCCTGGGAGATGGCCTCATTATGCAGTGTTGAGCTAGGATCTGCAGACCCAAGGAATGGAAACCCTGGAAAGGCAATATTCAATATCTAGTAAGGAAAGGAGAACTCCATTTCAACCCCACATAAAACATCTAGTGGAGTGGTTTCCAGCCATTTTGATCATGGGACTACTTTTTAATATCCATGAATTTTGAGGATTCCCATATATATATTGAGGATCCCCATATATTTGTCAAAATCAATATTTCAGTGTTTGACATTTATAACCCAGATTGAATTGCTTGCTACCTCCAGAAGGGAGGAGGGAAGAAGGGAGGGAGATAATTTGGATCATATAACTTCAGAAAACACAGGTGGAAATTTGTTGCTACATGTAAAATTGGTTGTGTGTGAGTGTGTGTGTGTGTGTGTGTGTAATTAAATCAAAATAATAGTGTTTGGGGTACTTAGAGATTTGTGGGTCCTATGAGTCTGAGGACTGCAAATTGGAGAAACCATTGGAATATACTCTAAAAACTACTCATTTTATAGATGAAAAAGCTAAAGTCCAGAAAGGGGGAGGGACTTGAGCCATTGCTTCATAGCTAGCAAAATTAGAATCCAGGTGTTCTGACAATATTGACCAAATTGGCCACAGCAGAATGGGGTTCAAGCTTTCCTCCCTGTGGGGAATATCTTGTCAAATCTATGTATATTTCAGTCCAGTCCAAATCACCAAATGTTCACTAAATGACTTCTATGCAGAGAAAAACAGTAGGAGGAAAAAGGGAGGGGGAAGGAGGAGACTCAGAGCTTTCCCCGAAGTAACTCATGACTGGCCTTGAGAGACTGCACTCCCACGTGGAACAGTTAGAGCATGATGTAGGATACAAGAAAGTATAATCAATACCTCATTATGTAGGAAAGTCTAGGAGCTCATTGAAGGATTAGCATAGTATGCATTGGGATGGTCAGGGAAGGCTTCTCGAAGGAGGAGGGACCTGAGCTGGACCCTAAAGGCTGGGTAGCCTTTAGAGTGATATAAAAAAAGTGTGGAGGAAGGAGGGCATCCAGGGAGAGGGAATGATATAAGTAAAATTACAAAGACAAAAATGAGCTGGATATGTGCAAGAAGGAGATCAGCAGTCTGGAGCAGAACCTATATATGTATTGGAGGAAGGGGGTGGAAAGATAACGTTTGGAAAAATGTAATGTTCTTCCAATAGAACCATTTCCATAGTGGAGGGGGAGAGTCTGGTTGGCTTTCTACTCCAATCTCTTCACTTTGGGGTTTCGAAGCTGAGGGAGAATGGGTCTTTAGCCAGTTGAATTCACAAGAGAACTGTGTATTCCATTTCTCCTGCAGAGTAGGGATGAGAAGAGGGGTCACTCAGAAGACAGAATCAGAGTGGAATAGTAATTAAACTAGCTAATCCTAGTGCCCCCGTACATCACTCTCTAAGCTAGAAACTCACTCTTTTGTTAGCATCCCACCATCAGGATTCAACCCAAGGACCCTAGTTGTCAAATTCCCTTTGTCATCTTAGGGTCTTTTCTCAAGAGGAAGGAAAAAAGGTACCCATAGAGAGGGCTGACAGAGATGCATTTTCTTCCAAAAGAAACTTCATTTGGGCAGCCCTGGGCAAACCTATCTTCCCATCCATACTCTCTCCCTGCCAGCATAATACAGCTCACAGACTTGCTCAGAATAAGTTATGGTAAATGCGCATTTAATAAATTGGATTGGGTTTTATGCAGTTCAAAGTAGTGGAGAAAACCTGGGAGGCAGAAGATTTGGCTGTTAGGCAGACCAAACTCAGTCACTAGATTAGCCACCAACTGGCTGTGTGATTTTGGACAAGCCTCTTTCTTTCACAAAGCCTCAGTTGGTTCTGTTAAAAAATGAATAGGTTGAATATGCTAGTTTGTAAGCTTCCTTTTAGCTTTGACCTTCTAGGATTCTCTCAAGTGTAGCAATTGAACATTTAGTCTTATGTTTGAAATTCAGCTATTCCAGTAAAGATTTGGTGAGTGAGACCCCTAGGTCTAGAGACCTAGAACTAAATCCTTCAGACATGATGAACTGAGAAATAATACCTAGGGGCCACTAGAGTTTTTAAATTATTTGTTTCTCTAAATTTGGAAAGAGAATTCTATGATTGAGGTTACCCGAATCAAGGTGACGCTATTGAAAAGAATAAAAAATCTACAGAGTGAGTTGAACTTATTTCCATCCCCATGTCTCCAGGCCATATTTTATTCGAATTATCTCAGAGAACCAGTTGCCTCATATCCTAGAGTCACATAACCATCTCGGGTAGGAAGATAAGATGGTGCCCTAATATTTAGAATGAAAGTCAAAAAGGGGGCACTCTGGGTTATCTCTCCCCCAGGCACTGCTACCCTTTCTACATTGGGGATCTGTTACAAATAACCATTCTTTCCCTGGCTTCTGGCAGAAGAAACTCATGTGTGGAGAGTAGTCATAACTAAGCAGAGGACAAGATCCCTTCTGAAAACTCTTGTCATTGATGGGTGTTGTCCACATGCTCTTTGAACCTGGAGGGCTTTTCAACTATGTCTCAAAAAGCAGCAGAATTTTGGAGCATGCAGGCCAAATCCTACAGTAGGTTTGACTTATTGAATGATTGATTGATTAAGAAAAATTTTACATGGTTACATGATTCATGTTCTTTCCCTTCCCTCCTCTCTTCCCACCCCCTTCCCATAGCTAACACTCAATTCCACTGGGTTTTACATATGTCATTGATCAAGACTTATTTCCATATTATTGATATTTGCACTAGGGTGATCGTTTAGTCTGCATCCCCAATCATATCCCCATCAACCCATATGATCAAACAGTTGTTTTTCATCTGTGTTTCTGCTCCCACAGTTCTTTCTCTGAATGTGGATAGTGTTCTTTCTCATAAGTCCCTCAGAATTGTCCTGTATTCTGCCACAGTGTATCTGTCTCTGTGTATAAGGTTCTCCTGGTTCTGCTCCTTTTACTCTGCATCAATTCCTGGAGGTCATTCCAGTTCACATGGAATTCCTTTTAGCACAGTAGTATTCCATCACCCACAGATACACAATTTGTTTAGCCATTCCACATTCAAAGGGCATCCCCTCATTTTCCAATTTTTTGCCACCACAAAGAGCGCTGCTATAAATATTTTTATAAGTCTTTTTCCTTCTTATCTTTTTGGGGTATAAACCCAGCAGTGGCATGGCTGGATCAAAGGGCAGGCAGTCTTTTAAAGCCCTTTGAGCATAGTTCCAAATTGCCATCCAGAATGGTTGGATCAATTCACAACTCCACCAGCAATGCATTAATGTCCCAATTTTGTCACATCCACTCCAACATTTATTACTTTCCTTTGCTGTCATGTTAGCCAATCTACTAGGTGTGAAGCGGTACCCCTATACTAGGTTCCAAAAGGAGTAGAGTCTTTTTTTTTCTTTCAGGCAAGTCATTTACTTAGTCTCAGTTTCCATAACTGAAGAATGAAGAGGTAAGATGAAATTACATCTAAGGTTCCTTCCAGCACTAGGTCTATGATACTAAGAGGGAGCCTAAATATTTTACTGATATTCCCTTTTTTAAACATCACTTTTGCTTCTTCAATACTTTACACACAAACACACATAATATTTACATGTATGGATGCAAACATGCCTCCTTCTTCATAACAAATACAACAAAGCAAAAAAAATGAACACATTGGCCAAGTGTGACAAAATATTCTTTTTTTGGTTTGTTTTAAACCCTTATCTTCCATTTTCAAATCAATACTAAGTATTGGCTCCAAGGCAGAAGAGCAGTAAAGGCTAGGCAACTGTGGTTAAGTGACTTGTCCAGAATCACATAGCTAGAAATGACAAAGTAGTCCTAATTCTATACCAGTTGTGCTGAGAGACGAGAAGCCTGTTTCACTGTGAGTCATGTGAAGTCTCTCTTGCTCACCACATTTGATCCAGGTTTAGAATTCTTCCTGGGATATCCTCCTTTATATTATTGCCCAAGTAATTGCCCAAGTCTTTCTCTGGACTCTGCTAGCTTTTGAGCTACATAAGTTCCTATAAGTCATCCCACTTTTCCTTCAATTCTTCATATTCTCCATTTCTTAAAACTCAGTGGTATTATTCCATTACATTCCTAAAGCATGATTCCTCCTTTCAGTCATTCTTGAATAGAGGGGCAAAACTTTCTCTCCAGTTCTTTAATGCCACAAATTGAGCTTGTATACATGGGGGAATTTTTCCTTTGTCTTTCTTCTCCATGAGGAAGAAATACCTCCTGTGGTGGTGGGGGGAGGTGGAATATCACGGATCACAAGATTTGTACAGTTTTAGTGACTTTTCTAATTTAATTCCAAATTGTTTCCAGAACTGGTGGCTCAATTAACAATTGAGCTTTTCCTTTTAAAGAGCTTTTATCATCTGCAATCTCATAGTGCCATCATAGCACTCCTGTGAAACAGGCTGAATATGGCTATTATTCAAGTTTTCCAGATAAGGAAAATAAGGTCTAGATTTGCCCAAGGTCACTCGGTGAATCCGGGACAGAGCTGGGCCTTCTCATTCTAGCCTCTTTTCACTAAGGCAGCTCTTCCTTTTATTTTTGGCCCTGGGTTAGCTGAGTGGCTGATTATATTGGAGAAGTGACATACCCCCAGGAGGGAATATTGACATTCACAGCTGGGCCAGCTGTTCCCATAGCTGCATCAGCAGGTAGCCCCTGCGTCAGTGCAGCCAGCCTGGGAGTTGTAAGCAGCAAATCATTATTTATAGATCACATTCTTCCTTGTACTATAGTTATTTGTGCTTAAGTCTTGTTCTTCTCACTAGACTGTATGCACCTTGAAGGTAAAAACTACCTCTTCATCCTTCCAGTCCCTCCCAGAATAAGGATCTGCACTTAATAAGCCTTAGTTGTATAGAAGAGAGAGTTGAGAACTGAGTTCCAAACCAAGGTCTAACTCTTAGGAGTTGTGTTGCCATGGACGAATCACTTCATGTAGTGGAGTGAGAGGAAATCCCTGGATTTTGAGTCAAGAGGACGTGGATTCCCAGGCTGGTTCTCTTCCCTCCTTTTGTGACTTTGGACATCTTTGACTCTCTCTGATCTCTCTCTCTCTCTCTGACTCTCTCTCTCTCTCTCTCTCTCTCTCTCTCTCTCTCTCTCTCTCTCTCTCTCTTTCTCTCTCTCTCTGTCTCTACCCCTTTTTCTCTCTGTTCTTCAGGAGTCATTTCTGGCTATAAATTCCATGATCCTATAACTTCTTTTGGGTTTGTTTCTTTCTGATATTGTGGAGATAATATTATTTTATGATAATAGATAAAGAGCAAAGTGGGACTTGGTAGATTGAATCCAATCTCATTTTTCTTTTCAATTAAGTATTTTTTCCCATATTACCTCCCCACCACAAATTGAAAGAAAAAAAAAAAAAAAAGAAAAGCAACACCCTTGAAACAAATATGTTTAGTCAGGGAAAACAAATTTCTTCATTGTTCATGTTGAGGAATATATGTCTCCTCCTGCACTTTGATATCACCTCGCTGTCAGGAGGCAGGGACCATCCTTCATCTCTATGTCTGCTGGAACCCTCATTTTACAGATGAGAGAAAACAGAACCCCAGAGAATTTCACCTAAGGTCAAAGACAGGAAGTAATGAATCAGGCAGGATTGGAACCCAGGTCTTTTCATTCCATTTCTTGTGCTTTTTTTTCCCCCATACATCTTTTTTTTTAAAAAAAAAAAGCCTTATTTTCTGTCTTAGAATCAAAACTATGTATTGGTTCCAGACAGAAGAATGGTAAAGACTAAGCATCAAGGGTTAAGTGACTTGCCCAAATCATGTAGCTTTATAAAAGAGTTTGGAGCCACATTTGAACTCATATCTTCCTGACTTAAGGCTTAGCACTCTATCCACTTGTACCAACTAGCTTCCCCATAAATATAAATGTATATCTATATCTGAATGTATGTATATATCTGTAGATCCATATTTGTATCTATAGCCATCTATATGTCTATATCTGTCTATAGATGATAACTAGGTCTATATAGAGATAGTTTGCATTCTATCTATATCTTGATTGATCTATAGATAACCCTATTGGTATAGAAAGATCTATAGATATATGTACACATTTATAGACACGAATATATGTAAAATATACACATATGTGCACGTGTGCATAGTGTTTACATGCTACATGCCTAAATACACACATACACACCTCTAGATAGATTTTATATATATATATATGTATACATACATATCTCTAAATAGATTATATATATGTATATATATATATATATGCATATTGAGACCAGACTGTTTCCACCTAGATCATTCCTGCAGCAGGAATTCCTCTGCCAGGGAGGAGAGGTGCTTTCTTATGTGGGAAAGGGCCCTCTGATTTTTGAAGGCGTTCTGAGCTTTGCCCCTTCTCTATTCTGGAAAGAGGTGACCCTCTGGGGCAGCCCTGGACTCTACTCATCCCAGGCTCTGCTCCCATCTTTCCCTTTAGTCAACAGTAAGCCTAAAACTCCCTCTCTCTGCCCACTACTCAGTGTTCCCATTGAATGCTTTCCCTCCAGGCCCATCCTCCCCAACGGTGCCAGGCTCTAAAGTGCTATCTTTCTCCAGGCTTTTGTCTCAGCTCTCAGGGGTCCCATCACCTAAATCCTGCTCTTAAGAAATTCGTTCCACTGATATTTCAGGAAGAATTAGCTAACAGTGAAGGCTATGCATAAGTCAAAAGGACTCTTGATGAGTAAGGAATGAGCTCCCCATCCTTTGAGGTCTCAAAATAGAGGCTCAATGACCAGGAATTAGGGCTTTTATACAGACTATTCGTCCTTCTGGTTGGACTAGGTTATCTCTGAGTTGTTTTTTTAGGGTCATATCCTCCTGTTAGACTGTAAACTCATGAAGGAAAAAATCATGTTTTATCTAAATTTAACATCTTCTTCAGCACTCTGCACAAAGCTCTGCTCACAATAGGCACTTAATGTTTATTGCATTTAAATAAATTTGAACTCTAAGATTTTATGATCTATAAAAATTATATGGCATATATATGCATATATGTTATGCATATAATATACATATAGTGAGTGTGTATATGTATGTGTGCACAAATATATATTTTATATCTCTTTAGAAATGGGGAAATTAAGTTCTCACAAGAGTAGGTTACTTGTCCAGGGTCATACAGCTAGCAGGTGGCAGTTCTAGATCTTGAACCCCACATTTTCTGATTCTAAGTCCCCAATGATTTTCCTACTATTTTTCACGGGCTCCCCTATGACCCACACACATTAAGAAGGAGAATTTTTGGAATCCAGATGTTGATCAGACCTGTCCCCAGAGGCTGGGTTGGGGGTCAGGTGCCCAGGATGGGGAGAAGGAAAATGTAGGAGGAAAATGAAATGATGAGCTGAACATGTTCATCTCTCAGACATACACTCAAGGTAACATTGTCAAATCCCCAAGTGTTCTTCCTCCTCATTTCCATTTCTTATGGTGGCCCCAGAGCCCCAGGCTCAGATACAAAGGGTCACAGATTCTTATTCCAACTTAATCTGAAAGAGAACCAGGCTAGCCTATATATGTGTTTTTCCACAATTGTGGAGAAAGCAGAATTTGTTTTCTAAATCCCCTTGCCTCCTTTATATCTTTCTCTAACACCCAGAGCCACCCAATCAGCCCTAATCCTGAATGCTCACCATTGAGGGTTCCCTGGATGCTCCCCAAACTGACCAGCCCTTCCTAGGGGTAGCTCAGTCTCTGGATTTCTCTTTTGCATCCCCCCATCACAAAATGTGCCTCTGTGATGACTCACTCCATAGAACCTTGCTTTCCCTAGAAGGCTACACACATATGTAGCTTTATTTGTGTACTTAACTATTTATTTATATATATGCTTATGCATTTGTGTGCATAAATATATGTAAGAATATATAAATCTATATCTACCTACATATATGTATATGTGTATACATATATTCATTCTCTATATAGTCTTTCTTTATACACACACATATATATGAAAATATTAATGGTACTCATAACTCACATTTCTATATCACTTTCAGATTTAGAGTACTTTCTTATCTTATGTAGTATAATTATTATTATACCTATTTTACAGATAAGGAAACTGAGGCTTTGAAAGCCTTGCCAGTAACCTCATAGTTATACAACTAGTAAGCCTCAAGCCAGGATCTGAGCACAGATCTCGAAGTCCAGCAATGCTTCTGCTATTCAAGGATGCCTAAAGTCCCCCCATCCATGGGGCATTTGTAGTCAGAGAGGGAGCAATATTTGACTTCAATGGTAGAATTTCACAAGTAGGGAAGGGAAATCCTCTGGGCCATTGCATGACTTTTCCTCCTAATGTCACTCACATCTTGGAAATTGCTGCCTCTTTCACCTGCACAGGGCAACTCTGGTCCCAGTCTGCCTGAGCACTTCTTCATTGGTCCCTGTTCCCATACAGTGGTGCCCAAAGATGATGCTGGTGGAGATGGTGAACCAGGGACTCATCCTCTCTAGACTGGGACCCAATTAACCTCTTTGGAAATAGATTTAATTGGGCCCCAAGCAACCAAGAAGGAGCCTCCTAGATTGTTTTGCACATGTGATTTTTTTTTTACCTCGTCAGCACCTTGTAGCTATGGCAACAACCAGGGAGGCTGGAAAAAAATAGGAGAAACTTTATTCAATCAGTGCTTCCTGCCGGCACACAGTGTGTCCCAGCCTCCTTCTCCAGAATATAGAGAAATTGCTGAGGAGTTAGCTGATCCCATCAACCCCAGCAGGGCCCCCGTGGTGTTATCTTTTCACATCTGTTTATTCATTTTGTCAGGCTCTAGCCTTGCCATAGAAGTGGTCATGTTGCCCCTCATGAAGAAGAAGCAAAGCATTTTAGAACTGGAAGGAAACTTAGTGGTCTTCAGATCTTAGGATTTATTTTCCATAATACTGAGAAAGGACTTGAGAGGGTACCTCTTCTAATCACCTTCATTTTGTGAAGAGAGAAAAATTGAATATCAGAAAGAGGGAGTGACTTGTCCCTTGAGACACAGCTAATAATTAGCAGATCCCAGATCTTCTGATCCAGAATTCAGTGCTCTAATCCAACCCCATCATTTTATTGAGTAGAAAACTGAATATTATATAGTGGAAAGAATGGTATACTTGGAGTGATGGGACTTGAGTTCAAATCCTAAAGTTCTTTCTACCTTTGTCTTATTTTGTGGGCAAATTGCTTTTTCTCTCAGAAACCTAGTTCTTCCCTCTATAAAATAAAAGGGTTGGCTTAGGTGACCTGTAATGTATTTCCTACCTATAGGAGCAAAGATCCTATGACATATTTAGAGGGAAAACAGACTGCTTAGGGCTACATAGCAATAGCAGAGCCAGGAATAGAATTCCAGACTCCTGACCAAATTCAGCACAATTTCCATTTATTCCCCATCAGGGGCTCAACTCCCCAAAGGGAGAGGATACTATCAAGGTCATCCATAGAAGAGAGGTAGCTCAAGGCTATGAATCAATCAATGCCCATTCTTGCTTAGCCTCTAGGACTGAAACACAGCCTTTAGGAATTATGATTACATGTCATTAAACCACTATTTCTCTCCCTGGCTTTGTGAGTTCCAAAGAAAGCCCCAGAAAGTCTCCCTGATACATCAAGTCTCCCTGATAAAATCTGTGCACCCCTCACAAAGCTGGGAAGTCTAGTCTTGGGCATCATAAAAATGGATGTTTAGAGAAAGCAGAAAGGCAGGCTAAGGACAGATAGAACAAGCCTGTATCTCTCCTTTCCCCAAGTCTATTACCTTGATCAAGGAATTTGACCCTCTTCATCTCAGCTCTCCCCTCTGTAAAATGGAAGAGGAAATAGATAACCAGATATTCTGAAAAGTTCTTTCAACTTTGGCTTTCTAGGTAATTGATTTTAAAGCTAAAATGTATCTAAGTGGGACAGTGGATGGTGTGTGGGACTTGGCGTCTGGTAGCCTTGAGTTCAAATATAACATTTTCTAACTGTGTGATCCTAGGCAAGTCACTAAAACTTCTGTCTGCTTCCACTTCCTCATTTATAAAAACTGGGATAATAATGGCACCTGCCAAACAGATTCATGTAAAGCATTTTGCAAACCTTAAAGTGGTGTGTTATTATTGCTATTTTATTATTGTTGTAATGGTAGTTATTGTTCATTTCATTCTTATTCTAGATTCCTCTACCTCCCTATCCATGTACCATCTATGTAACATAATTCTCATGTTGTATTCATATTCTACTCAAGCTCTCACCAACCCTGCTAGGTATTAGGAGGATTTAGCATCAGTAAAGAGAGAGAGTTGAGCTGAGGTAACTCTGAAGGTTTAAAGTGATGAGTTCTTGGTTACATTTTGGGATTGGACAACCAATGAGAAATGCTGTTCATCCTGGAACAATGTGTATTTATTCTTTATTTACCTAAGGGACTTTGGGAGAGTCACTTTTCTTCTCTGGAACTTAGTTTCTTTCTCTATAATATGAACAGGTTAAAATAGATAATTTCTATGATTCCCCCCCCCTGCCCCTGCCCCAGCTTTGACTCTTTTGATGCTATGTTGGATCTGCTGCCTTTTTTTTTAGCCCTTACCTTCCATCTTGGAGTCAATACTGTATATTGGATCCAAGGTAGAAGAGTGGTAAGGGCTAGGCAATGGGGGTCAAGTGACTTGCCCAGGGTCACACAGCTGGGAAGTGTCTGAGGCCAGATTTGAACCTAGGACCTTCCATCTCTAGGCCTGACTCTCAATCCACTGAGCTACCCAGCTGCCCTCAGATCTTTGATGAGGAAAGATACAAGGATATAGGTAAGATGGCAGAACCTGGGTTCTAATCCAGCTTGGTCAGTAATTCTATGATCAAGCAGCTGCAATGCGTAGGTTCAGCTAAGTAGGAATGACCATCCTAACTGGATGAGGTTGTGGTGGGGATTTTTAGTCAGACCAAAAAGCTAAAGACCAGAGATTAGAGTATTCGGACAGAGCCAATTCAGCAAGGAGGAAGAAAGAAATGCCTTGGTCATGAGATAAAAAGCAGGTGAGGAAAGAATTTGGGGCTAGAGCTCCAGAGTACCCATGCAGAACTAATGGCAGAAACCGGTTTTAGAATATAGCAATTGGAAACTTTAGGAAACTTGAGATTTTGGCAAATGAGGCAAAACCAGCCTGATAATGCCTTGAACCTGTTGATTTCTATAAATACATAATTATCTACTAGGGTAGCCAGATGGTACAATGGTTAGAGTGCTGGGGCTAGATTCTTCTTGATTCATCTTCTTGAGTTCAAATCTGGCCTCAGACATTTATTAACTCTGTGTCCCTGGTCCAGTCACATAACTCAGTTTGTCTCGGTTTCCTCATCTGTAATATGAGCTGGAGAAGGAATGGTAAACCATTCTATTATTTCTGCCAAGAAAACCCCAAGTGAGGTCATAAAGATTTGGATATGACTGAAAAATATATATCTATATGTATGTATGTATGTGTATGTAGATATGTGTGTATAGATGTGTTATACCCATATATTTGTATATATAAATATAAATATGTTGTATATATGTAATATATCGGTGTATATAAATGTACATGTATATATAAGCAAATATACACATGTACCTACAAGTATATATAACTATATTTATGTCTGTGGTATATACTATAAATTTATTTTTGCTTGTGAATACATCCTAGGAGTAGTCACATGAACACAAGAGACAGTTTGATACAGAAGAAGGGTCCTCCGTACTTAGCTTTTTGGAATTAGAGGGCCTTCATTCAGATCCTTCCTCTGTCACAACAGCATGGCCTTGGTCAAGTCCAACTGTTTCCATGAGGCTCGGTTTTCTCATTTGCAGAATGAGGGGCTTGTCCTAGAAGGCCTTTTTAGCTGGACATCTTCAATTTGAAGAATCTGTGTCAGAAAAGGGTAGAGAAGGTTATTATCTAAGTCATAGACATCCCATCTCCCAAGAGACTCCTTCAAACTCAGATTCCAAGAGTCCATGGGGCCAATGTTTCATAATTCTCAGATCCTTTGTCTCCATTAAAACAATTCTCCTGAAGAGAGATTGTAAAAACATTTCCCTTACACAGCTAAGTGGTGAAGCATATAGAGCTCTGTACCTGGAATCAGGAAAAGCCGAATTCAAATTCTGCCTCAGACTTTATTAGCTTTGTGACTTTAGACAAGTCAATTAATCTCTCTTAGTCACAGGGTCCTCATCTATAATTATAGCACCTGCCTCACAGAGTTATTGTGAGAATTGAATGAGATTTTTGTAAAACGTGTACTACTATATAAATGTTGTCTAGTATTCATCAGTTACTGTAAAGTATTGGTTGCTGCTATACCAGGGATAGGAATTTATCTAAGAATCTGAAGTTACTGGTTTTGGGGAGCTTATATGATAGTCCCCCTGAGAGATGGGGAAGACACAATATAGTGGAAAGAGCACAGTATGTAGTCAGGGGGCTGGGGTCCAAATACCCATATATGTCTTTGGATCTGTCAATTGGGCAGACTCATTTCAGGTGGAGGCAGAGAAGCTTCCTAGAAGAAGTCAACTTGATTGCAATTTAAAGGATGAGTAGGATTATGGGGGAAGTGGGGTAGAGGAAGAATGCTCCATTGAAGGATTGGTAAAAATAATAGTTTGGCATAGATTATTAGAGCCCAAGGGAATTTTAGAGATTATTTAGTCCAATTCCCTCCTTTTATGAAAGAAAGAAAGAAAGAAAGAAAGAAAGAAAGAAAGAAAGAAAGAAAGAAAGAAAGAAAGAAAGAAAGAAAG
>NC_058130.1:136994471-137097626 GCF_016433145.1 Gracilinanus agilis | reverse complement strand
CCTCCTTCTCCTTTAACTCCTCCTCCTCCTCCCTTTCTTCCTCCTCCTCTTCCTTATACTCCTATTCTTCCTCTTCCTCCCCCCTACTTCTCTTCTATTTCCTCCTATTTTTCCTCCTCCCCTTCCTCTTCTTCCTCTTCTTCTTCCTCCTCCTTTTCTTCTTCCCCCTCTTCCTTCTCCTTTTACTCCTCCTCCTCTTCCTTCTCCCCCTCCTCCTCCTCTTTTTCCTCTTCCTTCCCCTCCTCCTTCACAATATCATCCCACACAGGCCTGGGCACCCAGCAGACAGTGGAAAAGCATCCTCAGCATTCCCCTCACTGCCTTGCCAAAAGGCTCCTGGTGGGTGGGGGTAGCCCAAGGTGAAGCCGGAGGAAATTGCAATCTTGTTTCCTGGAGCTCAAATCTTTGCAAAGCTCCTTCAATCCTGTTTAATAACAGTCTGGGGCTGCTCTCTCTAGGCGAGACCTTATTTAGGCCAAATGCCTTCATCTTTCAGCCCGCAGCCACTCCAGGCCCAGGAAGGGAGAGATTATAGTTTCCCATAGAAATAATCCCTGCCCTGCCTTCTTCACAGCGCCATGGTGAAGATCAAATGAGATAATGGGAAAAGAGACACTTTATAAAATGAAAAGCCCCATGAAAAAGGTAATTTATTACCTTTATAAAAGCGCCTTGGAAGTCATCTCGTCCGACCCCCTCATTTTACAGAGGAGGAAACTGAGGCCCAGAGCTGTTGTGACTTAACCTGGGTCATACGGCCGCTGGGAGTTGAAGGAAAGCATTAAGGTATAAGCCCTCCTTTGTAGACTCTCCCAGAGCATCCTCAGGACGGCTCTGGCCGCCCACAGAATAACAGGCACCTCGTCCTGTTTCCATATAAATTTTAAAATAAAATTTTATTGGTGTCTTTTCATTTTTACTTTACCAAAATTTTCCCCTGTCCCTCCCTCCCAAAGAGTCGCCCCATGAAACAAATAATATTTTTAATGCCAAAAAAAGGAGAGGAAAAAAAAAACTCAGCAAATCCATAGATCCCCAAGACTGAAAATATCTGTAAAGTACCAGACTCATGGATCTCTCCCTTTTGCCAAGAGGGGCTGGAGGAGGGGGTCATCTTCTTTTAATCTCTTCTTCGTTGTAATTTTACAACATTAACTTGATTTTCTTGTGTGTTTTTTTTTTATGTTTTTTGTTTATGTTTATCTGAGTGTGTGTATTTGTGTGTGTGTCTGTGTTTGTGAACTGTATATCTTGGATACCAAACCCTTATTGGAGAAATTTGACCATAATTTTTTCCCCAGTTCGATCACTTCCCTTCTAATTACACATTAATTTTGTTTATGCAGAAGCTTTTTAGTTTCACATAACCAAAATGATCCATTTTTCTCTTTTGTAATTGCCTTTGCCTGCCCTTGTCTGGTTAAGAAGGCATCTCTTCCCCAAAGAGCTGAGAGGTATACAATATGCTTCTTCCTATAAATTGTTTTTAATCTCCTCTCCATGGTCTCTGTACTTTGAAAGCTTGGAAATTCCCAGCCAATGAGACATCAGGCTTTTAGGGAGACAATATGGTATAGCAGTTCTGGAGTCAGAGGACCTGTGTTCAAATCCTCTCTTCTCTGGGCCTTGGCTTCCTCATCTAAAAAGTTAGGCAATTGGGGTCATTAGGTGGCTCACTGAATAGAGAGCCAGATATGGAGAGGTCCTGGGTTCAAATAGGAACATTTCCTGGCTCTGTGACCCTGGGCAAGTTACTTGACCCCCATTGCCTAGCCCTTACCACTCTTCTGCCTTGGAATCAATACATAGTATTGATTCTAAGAGAGAATTTAAGGGGTTTGTTTTTTGTAATAAGATTCTTGGAAAATAAGGGACTTCGTGTCCCTTCTGCTCTAGGATAATATAATTTTAAGAACACAAAAAAGCATAAATTTAGCTGGCAGAGACTTCTTGGGGCCATCTAGTTGAGACCCTTCACGTTTCAATTGAGGAAACTGAGTCTTAGAGAATGGAACTTGCTGAGGTCATATAAGTTAGTGACAGGACTTGAATCCCATTTCTGTTTCTCTTTTCTTTTTTGACATTCCTCTATCAGTTCAGGTTCTCCAGGTCTTGAAGTCAGGAGGCCCAGAAGGAGACCTGGACTTCCTAATGTTTCATAAAGTCATCAGACATTAGAACCGTAGGGTTCTTAGAGTCCACTGAATCCAACCCCACCATTTTACAGACTGATTCAGTTTAATCCAAGAAGCATTGAGGAAATGCTCGTACCAAGCTCTGCCCCAGCCTCTGAGAATATAAAGACCCCCAGCAAAACATTCCCTCTCCTCAAGGACCTTACATTCTAGAGATGAAAAAAACTGAGGATTGGAGAAAAAGGGACTTCCCCAAAGTCATCCTGAGAGTTTGTTGCAGAGTGAGGTCTAGACCCCAAATTTTCTGCATTCAGATAAGTGCTATTTGACTAGAAAGGGAGCATGGTATGGTAGAAAGCATGCTGAATTTGGAGTCCCAGGACCTGAGTTCAAATCCTAGCTCTGCCTCTAATTACTTGTGAGCGTTCAGACAAGTCACTTTATTTCTCCAGCCCTAGGTATCCCTATCTGTAAAAATGAAAGGGTTAGACTAAATATCCTACTAGGTCCCTTCCAACTCTTACTCTCTGGGTACTTTATTTGCCTAGCTCTCAGTTTCCCCATCCATAAAACAGAGGTTAGGCTAGATCACCTACACAGTTCCTCCTACCTGAATCTATATCTACTCTTCCACACCATTTTCATGCAAGTCTGGGACTGCATTCATCCACATAAGGAGCTTTAGCCATGCCAGTTGTCTGAAAGGAGCTGTACTGGTCTTTCCCTTCAGGTCTGCCTTCCTTCAGGAAATCTCAGCTTTCTCTTGGTGGAGCTGAGAAATGTGAGGTTTTCAGCCACCTCGAGAGAAGGAAAGCCCCGTGGCAGGCATGCCTCTCTCCCTAGCAGACTCTAAAAGCGAGTAGCACTGCCTCTTCCCCATCTGGTTATCCTTTTCTCCCCATGAACTAAAATGAATAAATGGATGAATGAATGAGCCAGTGAATGAATGGAGTGAGTGAGTGAATGAATGAATGAATGTGAATGAAGAAAGTATTTATTAAGTACTTAGTCTGTGCCAAGCACTTTGCTAAGCACTGAAAATACAAGTAGAAAAGCATGACAGACCATGCTCCCAAGGAGTTCGTGCTCTTAATCGGAGAAGACAACCTCTGTAGGAAAGCCCAGCAGAAAGGCAGATGGCAAGTCCCAGAAGTCCTAAGGGTTCAGGTACAGGGTGAATGGCAAGGCCCAAAGAGGAGTCAGCTTGGTCAAACTGGCATATGGTCCCTGTCTGGCCTGGGGAAACACCATCTCCTACTCAATCAGCTGTTTGTCTGAAAGCCCATCCAGAAGAGATAATTGAACAAGGAAGAGAAAGGCCCTGGATTCTGAGAGCAAGAGGATTCATTTTTGCCCTGGGGCAGTCATTTCTGGGCAGGTAGGTGGCACAGTGGATAGAGGGCTAGGCCCAGAGGCAGAAAGACCTGAGTTCAAATCCAGCTCCAGACAGTTACTAGCTGTGTGACCCTGATCAAGACATTTAACCCTATTTGCCTTAGCTCCTCTTCTGTAAAATGAGCCAGAGAAGGAAATGGCTAACTATTCCAGTGTCTCTGCCAAGAAAATTTCAAATGGGGTCACAAAGAGTCAGATATGACTGACATGAATGAAAACCAACAACAAAGAATGGGATTTGATGTCTAGCTCTAATACTTAGCTGTGTGATCTTTCTCTAAGCTTCTTCCTTTGTAAAATAGACCTACTCCTTGGACACTTACCTCCTGGTACTTTGGTGAGGAAAGTGTTCTGTAAACCTTAAGTCACTATGCAAATGGGAGTTAATACTGTGAAGAACTTAATAAATGTTCCTTGAGTAATAACTCACATTTCTGTAGTGCTTCAAGGTTTACAAAATGCTTTCCTTGCAAGAATCTTGTGTGGTATCCAATAAAAGTAGTATTACTGATCATGTTACCTCTGAGAATCCAAGATTCTTGGATGGCTCTCTGTTGTCCCTAGGCTAAAATACAAACTACTTGGTTTGACATTTAGAGTCCTTTGCACCCTGACTCTAGCCTACCAGGCTTATTACATAATCCCTTTACTCCTTTTCCTGCCAAACTGGCCTATTTGCTGCTACCTAAACTTGCCACACAACCTCCTGACTCCACTTCTTTGCCCATGTTGTCCCCAGTGCCTGAAAGACCCCTCCCCTTTATATCTACAATCCTTAGATTCCTTAAAGGTTCCACCAAGGAGTCCCCACTTTGTGATATTTTTCCTGATGATCATGTTTGCTGTTGATGATCTTTTCTTCCTAGGCTACTTTCTGGGTAAATGGAGAATCTACTTCTCTCCCTACAAAAGAACAGAAGATCCTTCTTTCACATTTATAACTGTAACCCCAGAACCACACACAATGCCCAGAATGAATGTAGTAGACACTTCATTTTTTTTTTGCTGTTCAGTTGTTTTCCTTTGTGTCTGACTCTTCATGCCCCCATTTGGGTTTTTTGGGGGGAGAAAAGATAATGGAGTGGTTTACCATTTCCTTCTCCAGATCATTTTACAAATGAAGAAACTGAGTCAGACAGGGTAAATGACCTGCCCAGGGTCACACAGTAAGTGTCTGAGGCCAGATTTGAACTCAGGAAGATATCTTCCTGAATCCAGATTGGGAGTTCTATCTACTGTGCATCTGCCTATCTAGGTACTTAATACCAACTTGCTAATTGGCTGAGGGCTAGGTTTATTTTTCATTTTCCCTTCATGGTACCTTGCATAGAGTAGTTGTTTAATAAATGTTTGCTACATGAACGAGCTTCATTTTTTTTTAAACCCTTGTACTTCGGTGCATTGTCTCATAGGTGGAAGAGTGGTAAGGGTGGGCAATGGGGGTCAAGTGACTTGCCCAGGGTCACACAGCTGGGATGTGGCCGAGGCCGGGTTTGAACCTAGGACCTCCTGTCTCTAGGCCTGACTCTCACTCCACTGAGCTACCCAGCTGCCCCCCCAGCTTCATTTTTTAAGATGAGAAAATTGACTTATTCTTGGTCACACAAGCTGGCAAGTGTTACAGCTAAGGTTGGTGCTCATTTCTCTGATGCTGAGTCAGATACACTTTCTGCTGTAATACATGGAATGAATGAATGGATGATATGGTTGCTTAGGGATCCCAGAAGAAGAGATTAGGTGACAAGGATCATGGGTCCCTTTTCTTCCCCAAAACTGGACTTAAACCATTTAAGCCATCTTGTCACAGTGGGCAAAAAGTCCCTTAGTAGGGGGCAGCTGGGTAGCTCAGTGGACTGAGAGCCAGGCCTAGAGATGGGAGGTCCTAGATTCAAATCTGGTCTCAGACACTTCCCAGCTGTGTGACCCTGGGAAAGTCACTTGACCCCCATGGCCTAGCTCTTACCACTCTTCTCCCTTGAAGCCAATACACAGTATTGACTCCAAGAGGGAAGGTAAGGGTTAAAAAAAAACCAAAAATAAAATAAAAAGAAGTCCCTTGGTACCAGAAGGTACCTAGGTACCAGAAGACAAAGCATCCTATGCAGGGATGAGGAGAAAAGGAAAAAAAGGGGGGATGCCCAAAAGCCCTACAGAAACAGCTTAATTAATTAAGGATGCCCAGGAAATCATTGGCATTGAACATCACTGGAATATCCTTGCTAAATGGCAGTAATTATTCTGGAACATGGATGCTAGAGGCCATCTGGGTCCCAGTGAGTCTTCTCAATACAGAAAGGGAAAAATTAGTCAGAAAATATGATGTTTATAAAGAGAGAAATTCCAGACCAGGCTCTGACCCCACCTGAATGAGGAAAGGCCATTAGACTGATCCTTCCACTGCAAGGTCTGCCAGGGTCCTGGTTCAGTGAAGCTAGGAGAAAGCAGGAGGAAAGAGGAAAAAAAGAGGCAGAAGAGATCTAGGTCTTACCAAAGCTCTGCAACCAGAAAATCCAAGTTTACTGAATATTGAGCTACCTGTGTGACCTCAAGGAAGCAATTCCCTCCTTCCTGCATTTTGTCTTGTCTATGCTGTGAAAGAAATAAGCTAGATGGTCTCCAAAATCCTTTGGACTTTTAAATCCTAGGACTCTGTGAGCTCCAAGTGCCTGGTGGCTGAGACAAAGAGAAAGAGACAGAGACAGACAGGCAGACAGATATTCAGATACATTAGTAAGAACATTGGCCTATGGTTAGGATCCCAACTCCACACTTATTGTGTAGTCTTGTGTAAGCCCCTATCCCTGTCTCATTCTCAATTTCTCTTTCTATCATATAGGGGAGAAAGATAAATTAAATGGTTTCTAAGTTTTTCAGCTCTAAAATGATTTGACCAGACAAGGAATAAAATTGGGAGTTCTTCCCTGGGAAAGAAAGAGAGAATTACATACTGTATGAAGCTGATTGTCTAGCTAAGGAGATCTAAAATCTAGACCTGGAAGGGATCTCAGAAACTTCCAACTATCTACCAACCAATTAATTTTACAGACAAAGAACTTGAAGTCCAAGGTTAAGTGACTTGCCCAAGGCCATATGAGTAGCTTAATTTAAATCTAAACCCTTTGTACAGAAAGCCATTGTTTTTGCTCTCTATCATGCAAACAATCCAAACATGGTTTGAGATTGAGGACTGAACTGTGCAGCTCAGATCATGAAGGCTGTAGGTACCAGGGGCAGAAAAGACCAGGGTGGGCATGAGTTTCCCATAGCAGATTCATCCTGTAAAATAATGGCAGGCCAGCCACTTTTTAAAGAGGGTGAGTGCCTTGTTAAATTTCCTTTTCCCCATCCCCCTCCAGCATTCTTCCTTATTCTCTAGCATCCCTCTCAGCTGTCTCTCTCTTATAGCCCTTCCTCAGCTGCTCAGCCTCAAATGTTAACATGTCAGATCCTCCTTCCGCAGAAATGGACTATTGTTTTAACTCAGTGGGGTGGGGTGGTTTATAATCGACCCTTAAAGGATGCCCATTTGTCCGAGATTCCTGAATTCTAGGCATAACTGAGTTGTGACTAAAGGGTGTCTAGAGTGGAATGAGGAGAGATCAGTTATAGGAACTCATTGTCTAAGGTGGATAGAGTGCCCAGATTGGGGCTGTGCCCCCTACAGGGAAGAGCCTTTACCACTTTTTCCTCTTACCTTCCCAAGATGCTGTTCAGCACAGAGCAGGACACCAAATGGAGTTTGGGAAGACTAGTTGAATAGAATTTGTTTTTATTAACATGAGTCTATCAATGAACTTCTTTCTGCTTGGGTTTTCCCACCTGTAAGATGGAAATAAACATCCTTGATTTCTTAAATCCTAATTCGGGGCAGTGATCTGGACACTGTGGTTCTCATCCTTTTTGCCATGAAAGTAAAAGATAATGTTTATTTATGGTTGGCAAAACGCATTCCATCCATTTTCTCATTTATTCCTTGTTTATTCCTTCTTTATTCTCATTTATCTCATCCCTGTGAGATAAGTATTACTGATGTGTGTGTGTGTGTGTGTGTGTGTGTGTGTATACATACCTACCAGTAAGATGGATGGATGGATGGAATAAGTCTATATGCAAAGCACATTACAAATAATAATAATGACAATAATAATAATATTCACTAACTTGTTAGTACCTATTTTGTGCCAGGCACTGTGGTGTTTAGTACTTTACAATTATCTTGTTTGATTCTCATATTAGCCATAGGAAGCAGATGCTATTATTATCCCTATTTTACGGTTGAGGAAATAGGCAAAGGTTAAGTGACTTAACCAGTCACACTGCTTATAAATGTCTAAGATCAGATCTGAACCCAGATCTTCCAGACTCAAGCCCAGGCACTCTATCCATTGCACAATCAGCTGCCTCCAAGATAGCTTCAGGAGGTCATTGAGCCAGCCTAGTTGAGGAGGTGGGGGTGGGTGGGTAGTGGGTGAGCGGAAATGCTACTCCATAGAGTTCCCGTCAAGGTGAAGTACAGGGAAACCTACTTCAGAACCCAGGCTTTTCCTGTTTGGGTCCCTAAATCTCACTGGTCCAGTTCCCATCCTCCCTTCTGCTCTAGCACTTTCTTCTATGCCCTCCTCTGGTGTGAGACAAACAAAAAATTACACTTCAAATTATGTTTCATATTGTGTATTGTAGAGTTTAAACTAAATCCAGCCTAGGAAGGGGGTGGTTGTTGTTATCTTTTTAATAGCACCCCACAAAGATGCCTCCTTTGATTGTTGCCCCCTGGATGGGCACCTAGACAGAGAGGAACAATTCTAGCTCCATTGAGACCTGCCCTGGCAGGGAGGGGAAGGAGGAGAGATGGGGAATGAGGAGTTAGTTGAGAGTCCCAGACCCAGCTCTTAGGAAGCTTCCTTCACTTATGTGGCTGGTGAATCTCCTGCTTCCCCTCGAAGGAGACTGGGGCCTCTTTGGCACTAGAAAGGGTCCCATTTCCAGGTGAACTTGATGCCTCTGACAGGAGCCAGACGGACAGAGCCTCCCCTGGTGTGTGCCTCTCTCCCTGCACACAATCTGCCAGACAGTCTGGGCGCCTTTCACAAGGAGCCTAGACCCTTCACATCTGCCTGGCCCATTACGTTTCCCAAAGCACTTTCACATCCATCCTCTCCTTTTATACCCCTAGCAGTTCACTTAAGGGGTCAGAGCAGGGGTTGTTTTCCTTATTTTACAGAGAAGGGAGACTGGGATTCAGGAGGAAAAGTGACTGGCCCTGAGAAATAAAGTGAGGGGGAAAACACACAGACTTTTAAAATGTCAAGAAGACTTGAGAAATCACCTAGTTCTTCATGATCATTTTGCAAAAGAGAATGCTGAAAATCCAGAGAAGGATGTTGACTTTCACAAGGGCACAAGATGAGTTAACAGCAGAACTTTCTTTTTCTTGGAGATCCAGGTAGTGAGATCTGGTTGTTAAACATTTAAGAGCACATAATCCTTGCTTGTGTCAGAGGCTCCTTGTTGACACAAAGTGGTCTTTAGAATTAGCATTTGCCTCCATGCACCCCATTAATCAGAGTTCTGTCCTCTCGAGGCCAAACAGAAAAAAAAATCTAATCCCATTTCTCCACAATATCTCTTCAGATGTTTAAAGAATCTGTTCAAAACCTCTACTTATTAGTTTGCTTTTTCCCCTCTTTGCTAAAAATCCTTAGTACTACTTCCAGCTTAAATCATAAAGCCTGGTAAGGACATCCCTTTTACCATCAAGGTCACCCTACTCTAGACATGCTCAAGTTTTTCAGTGTCCCTTCTCAAGAAATGATGGTGCCCAGAACTGAAAACATATCCAGGTGAACTCTGACCAGGGCTAAGTGGTTATTCAATGATTTTTAAGTAGGATCCAACTCTTTGTGACCTCATTTGGGGAGTATTCTTAAAAAGATACTGGAATGGTTTGCCATTTTCTTCTCCAGTTCATTATACAGATGATGAAAGTGAGGCAAACAAAGTGACTTGCCCAGGGTCACCTGGCCAGAAAGTGTCTGAGATCAGATCTGAACTCCTGGAAGACTAATTTTCCTGACCCCGAGTCTGACACTCTATCCTCTTCACCCCTGAGCTGCTCAGGGATAAGTATTATGGGACTATCAGTCTCTTCCTTCCTTCTGTACATGGGCTAATGGGATATGACTGCATCCTAACGGCCTCTCCTTATCAACACTTCTTGATCTCCAGTGAATTCTCTCTCTCTCTCTCTCTCTCTCTCTCTCTCTCTCTCTCTCTCTCTCTCTCTCTCTCTCTCTCTCTCTCTCTCCCACACACACCCTTTCTCCCCCTCCCCTCTGCTGTAAATGTTTGTCGAGTTTTCAGTTTCCTGTGTTACTGATCCTTGGATAAGATTGTTAGCCTACGAATGAAATGAATGAAAGAGACCACACTAGCTTATAAAGCCCTTTGGTCTCCTTGAAACAGCTGTGGGACCTTCGTCACCCTTTTAAATCCAGATGTGTTCTGTATCTCCTTAGCCAATCTTAACCCCATTTTCTAGGCCAGTGGAGAGGACTGGGGTAGCTCAAAGGACTGCCCTGGGGGTAATATCCCCATACTTTCTCAAAACAGAGAGCAGAGTTTAACCTCAATGGGTCACAATTGATTTGGCTATTTCCCCTACCCGGACCCAGCAGGATGCTGGTATCTAACCCCCTGGATCCATACTCAAGGAAGTTCTCAATGTCAGTGCCAATAAAGCCAGGCATCATGAATTCTAAGTTTCTGAGAATTGCTTGAACTTGGCTGATAGCTTAGTCTGGGGGAACAATGAAGGATATTCCCTAAAAGTGGCATACCATGATATAACAACATTATGATCTGAATGTAAAATGATAGGGAATGCCATCTCCATCCCCCATCTTTCACACACACATACACACACACACACACACACACACACACACACACACACACACACACGAAATACAGATAACTAGATAACTATGGTTGCAGCCTTCCGAAGTTCCTCCTGGAAATATATAAATTCAGACTGTTTTACCTACTTGGGATTTTGTCTGGGAACAAAGAAAATTATTTAGGTGTCCACATCAAAAAGAAAAGCCCCTCCTCTGAAAGTACCAAGGCTAATAAGGCATAGCAATATAGAATGGGGTCTATTTGTCCCAACCCCCAAAGAAAGGAAAACCTTCATGCCTGAGCTCAGAAACAGTTCACCTAATTCCCCTTCCCTCTCTAGTGGTCCATACCCTCCTCGTCCTGTGCCCCAAAGGCTTACATAGTTTTCTAGTCTTATAGCTCTGCCATGGTTTGGGCTTTAATAAAGGAGAGTTCTTGGGGTCGATGGGAAGTTGACTCTTCTCTCAGACTTCACAGTATTAGTGAAGGTATCACTAGTACATCACATCAGGGACTTTGTCGTTTCCTCTTCCTTGGCTCCTGCTTCTGTCAGATGCAGCAACTCTGCCATGAGTTATGTAGTTGGATGCCAAGAGGACTGCCAAGTAGCAGGTGATAGAAAAGAAGTTCCTTGAGGGCAAGGACTGTTTCACATTTGTACTTGCATCATCAGTGCCAAGCACAGTACTTGATGCAGAGAGGCGCTTAATAGATGCCCACCAACTGATTTATAAGAGAAATAGCTTCTTTGTGCTCCTGAGATGCAAATACAACAGGAATCTAGCTTTGGGGGGGGGGGGCTGTCCACCATGCTGTAGTGATATTATACTCTTTTCCAAAGCACTTTGAAACTTATAACTCATTCTCCTCTGTAAGATAGGCAGTATAAACATTATTGTCCCCATTTTACAAATGAGGTATCTGAGACCCGGAGAGATGAAGTAATTTGCCCAAGGTAAAGTTACTAAGTGTTAAAAGCAGGCTTAGGATGCTGTTAGACACTGTACCACATACTTTCTTAGCTATCTTACCATTTAATAGTGATGTAGTCTTCTCTCACTAAAAACTACTCCTGTAACTCATAAAGAATTCCATGGGTTAAATGTTAGCAATGCACAATAAAAGAGGAACCCTGGATAGTTGGGTCTGGGAATAACCTCTGACTGTCATCCTGTTCCTAAATGATTCAGAAGATAAAATTAAATCAAGAGTGGGAAATAGGAAATCCTCTAGGGTTTCTTTAGGGGCGGGGGACAGGTGAAAGATGCTGCTAATTATGAGGGAAATCTGTTTCTGTTGGACTGTAAGGTTTGTTTTTTAATTCTTACTTTCTATTTTAGTAACAACTCTAAGACAGAAGAACAAGGGCTAAGCAAACAGTTTTAAGTGACTTGCTTGGGTCACTCAACTAAGAAGTCTGAGACCAGATTTCAACCCAGGTCCTCCTGACACCAAGCCTGGTGTTCTATCCATTGTGCCACCTAGCTGCCCTTGTGCTTTAAGGTTTACAAAGCTCTTTCCTCTCAACAGTTCTGGGAGTGGTTAGTTTAAAATACTTGTGTCCCCATTTTACAGATAAGGAAACTGAGATCAAGAGAAATGAAGCGACTTGCCTACAACCATGCAGTTAGTAATTGTCACAGAGCAGAGATATTAATCCAGGTCTTGTGACTTCAGTACTCTTATTAGAATGGTAAACCAAAATGAAATGGGGCTACCAAAAGTAATTAAGTAGCTAAAGTAATTAAACTTTGGGGATGCTAATTGAAATACCTTCAACAATAAACACAGACCTCTGATAATCTCTTTGATAGGCACCAGCAATAAGATATCCATTTCTTAAAGGTTAGAGTTCACCTTTCCTGTGTAATTAGGTCATAACCATAGGCATAAGTAGGAAGGAGACAGAATTCCCCATTCCAGGATTACTTTGTAAGACCCTAAAACTCCCTCCTTCCTATCCCCAAACCCCTCACTTAGGTCTAACTCTACATTAAACTCACCATGTAACCTTGAACAAGTCTTACTCTAAATTCATTCCAAGGAAGGTATTGGGTTAGGTGATCTCTTAAGGTCCCACTGAAGGTTGATCAGCATCTTTTTAATCACTTATGTTTGCAACCCTGGCATTATCCTCAATTTCTTAATCTCATTCCACATATTCAAATGGCCACCAAATCTTGTTGATCTCCCTCTACAATATCTTTCACACCAGACTCATTCTCTCTATTCATATTACCACTGCTCTAGCTCAAGCTACCCTCCCCTCTCACCTGAACTATAACAACTTCTTATCTCTTCTCTCTACATTCCAATCCATTCTCTACCAAACTGCCGAAGTGATCATTCTGTGTCGGAATATGTCACTTCTCTACTCAATAAATTCCAGTGGCCCCCACCCATTGTCTTTCAGATCAAATGATACCTCCAATTAAGCTTTCAAAGCCCTTCATAACCTGGAGTTGATGTGCCTTTGCAACCTTAGACATTCCTCCCTTTCTTGTACTCTGTAGTTCAGCCACACTAACATCATTGCTCTTCCTTACATATCTCCATTTCCAATCTCCATGCCTTTACACTGGCTGATCCCATGCCTGGGAATGCACTCTCATCTTCCACCCTACCTTTGCCTCTTGGAATCCCTCATTTCTGTCAGAACTTTGCTTGAGGAACCTCCAGTGCTTGAGGTGTTTCCTGATCCCCCCTCAGCTATCAAAACATTTCCTTTCCAAAACATTTACCTTCTATCTACTTTGTATATACCATGTATGTATATGTATACATATCTATATATGTATATATGTGTATACTCTCTTGTGTTTCTGCCTAGGAAAAGATGAATGAGGTTGTTGTCTCGCCTTGCATTACCAGCCAGGAGGAACCACTTGTCTAAGAGACATGGACAGAAAAACACAAATGAGGCATGATGGTGAAGGGAGAATGGGGGTGGAGAGTGGGGATATGTCTAGGGTGCTGTCCAAAGTCCCAATGATCTAGCACCCAAAGAAGATAGATGGATAGATGGATAGATAGATGGATACATAAATAGATGGATAGATGGATTGACAGATAGATAGATGTATAGATAGATAGATAGATAGATAGATAGATAGATAGATAGATAGATAAATAGATAGATAGACACTCATATACATATATATTTATTTTTATATTATATGCAGTATATAAATATACATATATATATATATATATAGAGAGAGAGAGAGAGAGAGTGTTGTCAGGTGATCATGTGAGCTTTCTTTCTCTCTAACCTTTACTAATAAATAATTATAAATTAAAAAAAAACTTTTCATTGTCTTATTTGGGATTTTCTTGGCAAAAATACTGGCGTGGTTTGTCATTTCCTTCTCCAGCTCATATTTTAGATGAAGGAACTGAGGCAAACAGGGTTAAGTGTTGAACTTACCCAGAGTCACGCAGCTCATGTCTATGTATGTGTATGTGTGTCTGTCAGGCTATGTATGTGTTTATACAGATATGTATGTATATATTCATATATATATTCATGAATTCTCTTCACATATTCTCTCTTGATAGATTCAAGTTCCCTGAGGGCAAAAATTGTTTCATATTTGTTTTTGTTTCTTTAGCATACAGCAAGGTACCTAGCATTTAGTAGATACCTAATAAATAATTGTGCTTGATTGATCCATTGATAATCTTCTGTGATGATGAATGACTAGACTAGAAATGGAAATTATGTGGGTATGAGATTATTGGGACTTTGGAGAATACCCATATCCCTTCCCTTCCCCACCCCCCACCCCCATTCCATCTTCACTCTGATGCCTCATTTGTGTTTTTCTGTCCATGTCTCTGGATGAGTGGTTCCTCCTGGCTGGTGATGCAAGGCGAGACAACAACTTCATTCACATTTTCCAAGGCAGAAACACAAGAGAACTCTCAGGAGTGTGGGTGCCAGGGACTGCACAAATGCCAAGCAGAAGGAAGAGACTTGTTTCAGAGCCTGTTACCTTGGCAACTCTTGTAGATGTGGGTCACTGAGAATGTAGGGAAAGTTTTGAACTTCCAGTTAAACCCTTAATGGCCTTGGGAGCACTGGAGAGCTGGTGGGAAAACAAATACATGGTTATCTCTGTCTTCACATTCAGGAGGGGTAAACTCAGTGGCGATTTTGTACCCTGTAAACATAATTATTAAGTGCTTTACTGAAACCTTATGGAAGAAAAGGCTCATCTTCAATATGCAAATGTAGGAGATTTCCTCAGCTCTAATTCTTCTCATTTCTGAGTTGAACTCCCTAGACTAGCAGATAGCTTAGTCTGTCATTCAGGGAGTCTGCTAAGTACACCTACTGTGTGTCCATTTCTGTATAAGGTACTATGGAATAAGACAGAAGGAGGTATGTTTCCTGCTTTCAGGGAGCTCTCCTTCCAGTTGGGGAGATAAGTTTACATACTCAAAATGGGATGAGAGTCCCCTGGTTCCTCTTGAGTACAGAGGGAAGGGAATAGTCTCTAAAGAACACAGTTTTCTCTTAGCCCAGGAAATAAAATCAATTCAGCTGACTCCTATGAGTTCTGAGTTCCAAGGCTTAGAATAATTTGTCAACACATCTACATGTGAGCCCCCCAGGAAACACACCCACACAGAATATGTCCCACAAAACATAATCACCCTCCAGGGATGGGCAGGACACCAGGAAGACACATTGAAACCCTGAATCAAAAACATGTGGGGACCCCAGACTACCACAATCATGCTGCCTCACTATAGAAAGAATCTGACCTGTTTCCTTTCCTCTTTTTCTATCATTCTGTAATCATAGAGTTAAAGAGATTATTCTAAAATAGCAGTTCTAAAAATGCAGCAATTATTCTGTTGTTTCTTATTACTTTATTAGACAGCCCTGATCTTAGCACTAGTCCCCAAAATGTAGGTGCACTCTGCTGGCCCAGTAACTGGAAATGCTGCCTTCCAGTCCCCAGTTCTCCTAACCTTAACATAAGTGGTGATGGTAATAACAATAACAATATAATTGCTGGCATTTACATAATATTTTAGATACATAAGTAGATAGAAAGGTAATTTATTAAACTCTGTGTGCCAGGCATTGTGTTAAATTCTGGAGTTATGAAAACAAGAAAACAAAACAGTCTCTTGTCTCAAAAAGTTTCCATTCTGAACTGGGGGTAGAGACTTTTGATCTGCAGGTGGAGTAGACCAGAGAACCATCTGGGAGCAAAATGAGTTTGTGTGGCTGATATTTCTGATAAGATGGAAGGTGGATTCTTCTGATGGCTTTAGAAGTGGGCCTGGGCTTCATTATTCCCAATGTACATAAGAAAAAATCGAAGCCTAGACAAGGAAGGCAGCTTGCTCCAAGTCATCAAGTTTATAAATGACAAAACCCAGCCTCAACCTAGGACTTCTTTTTTTCTTTCTTTCTCTATTTTACCATTTGTCCTTTCCTCCATTTCTCCCTTTCCCCTCAGTACTTTTCCTCGTTTGTTTCTCCCTTCCCTTCTTTCCCCTTTTCCGTCCTTTCCCATTTTATTTCTTTACTTCTTTCTCTCTTTGTCCCTTCCTTCTTTCCTTCTTCCCTTCCTTTCTTCCTTCCTTCCTTCCTTCCTTTCTTTCTTCCTTTCTTTCTTCTTTCTTTCTTTCTTCTTTCTTCTTTCTTTCTTCCTTTCTTCCTTCCTTCCTTCTTTCTTTCTTTCTATCTTTCTTTCTTTCTTTCTTTCTTTCTTTCTTTCTTTCTTTCTTTCAAAAGTAGAATGGTAAGGGCTAGGCAATTGGGGTTAAGTGGACTTGCCCAGGGTCACACAGCTAGAAAATACCTGAGGCCATATTTGAACAAAGAACCTTCTATCTTCAGACTTGTCACTCTATCCACTGAGCCACCTAGCTACCCCTAAAAATTTTTCTCTTGATGTTAACTGTCACTTTTCACTTTTGTTTTACTTGCTTCTAAAAATTCTTTTCACCTTCTGTTAGGCTCTTCCTCCCCCTTCCTCAGTTTCCTACACTATATAAATGAATGGGTTAGACTAGATGATTACTAAGGTTTATTTCATCTCTAAAATTCCATTATTTTGCAGTTGTAGAGTGCTCTCCTATCCTCTTCACTCTATTCTTCTCTCTATAAGTGGATTGCATTCAGTTAAATTCATCAGAAATATTACTTGCTGAGTACCTACTGTGTGCTCAACATGAGCAGACAACAGCCTTGGTCTTCTCTTCTGATTAAATGCCTTATGGGCAAAGCAGGGCTGGTGTCTCTCCTTATCTCTCCTCCAATAGCTTAGAAGAGCATAGGGCCCTTTGGGTGGGAGGGAGAAAGGGGAGGAGCTGGGGAAATCCTTGATATTTGATGAAGAAGTACAAATGAGTAGCTTGTCATCTCATGTTAATGAAGACCTATCATCTCTTCTAGTCCACTAAGACTTTCCCCTGTCAAGTCCTCAGTCTATTAACTTGTCAGTCTATTTGGAAGGAAATTGAGAAATTGCTCATGAGTATTCTTTCCCCAGTCCAAGAGTACAGAATAGATTGGGAAGCCCTGGACCATTGGGGACTTCCTTCCAGAAGCAGTCCAAATGCAGCCGAGTGAAACTGACTCATTGTGGCACTTCTACTCCTGGGATCGCCCTCGTCCCAGAGATGAAGCCAAATGGATTCAATTAGGGGAGCCATGGCCCATCAGTTACAACAATCTCCCAACAGCTTGTCTGAACTCTGTGGGTCATAATTAAGATTTTTGCCAAGTCCAGGGCAGTTATACAACTTGCTCTGAGACTAGAAATACTGCAAAAGGTAGCCAGGTGTAAAACCTTTTTACTTAGTCTCATGATGGTACCAGAGAGAGTGATAAACTTCTGAATAGATGCTTGGACATGTGAAAGTTCTTTCATCTGATGTCTAGTTCTTTTGGAATAAGCTGTTTAAGGGGAGACGACCTTTATCTTGCTATCAGAGGACCAACATTCTAACTCTCACTTACCTACAGGGAATCATAAACAATCCTCTTCTTTTGCTAGCTGGGTCCCCAGTTTACCACATTTCAGTTAGTCAAATATCAGATATGTGTTAAAGTACCTACTATGTGCTAAGCAAGAGCCAGTACAATGGTAATAGATGGAGAATTGGACTCAGAGTTAAGAAGACCTGAATTCAAGTCCTGCCTCTAACACGTTAGCTTTTGGCCCTGGAGGAGTCATCATAACTTTCAGCATCTCACAAAATTTTCTTAGATTGTAAGTTGCAAAAGAGTCCTTGATTTTAATTGGTAGGAGGGCCGCATTTGCTTAGGATTTCCATAGCAATGAAGTCATAGGAAAGAAAAAAAAATAGATTGAGGGAAGAGGGAAGGAAGGAAGGAAGGAAGGAAAGACACAACAATCCTTGCCCTTGAGGAACTTACAAACTAAGAGAGATTAGACTTGTACACAGATATAGCAAGAAGTAGAATGTGAGAAGAACAAAGGAAAGATCTAGTCTAAGTACTACAAGATATATTAGAGTAGGAAGATCATTTTCAGTTGGAGGGAGAATCAGAGAAAGTGAACACAAGCGGGGTTTTTGAGGAAGAAGAGCATTTCAGTGTGTAGAGATGTAGGAGTTTATTCCATCCTGCGTCAAGCTATGTAAATATATGAATAAATGGAGGTAGTGGGAGAGCTAACAAGCTTCTCCCATTATCCGTGGCATCCAACTGGATGGTGTGAGAATAAGACGAAGAGAGAATAAACATTTCTGAGGGTTTTGAAAGATGTTGCTAGATAGCCTTAGAGATCCACCTTCATAGTGGAATTGTAGCCACCTGCACCTAATTCTTCTCTAATCCTCTAGACATTGAATATAATCTTTCTGAAACTATCGACAGTGTCTCAACAATCATACCAGTTCTTTGCATACCTAAGAGTGAACTTGATCTTTGCCTGGTGAATTGAACACATCAAAGGTACACGGTTTCTCTTATATCTTCCAATTTATAATTTATCTTGGGCCATGTTTGCCCTATCCTTTCCAGTCCAGATATTCTCTTGGAATGTGAAAAGAGAAGTAAAATAGCAGTTGAGGAGAACTGCCTTCTCACCATTATCCATTATCATTGTTCTATCCTTCCCAAGAAGCAGTCTCCTCCTTCCATTGATATTAATCATCTTTCCAGCAAAGATAAAACAAAAACCATTTTGTTGTCAGAATTCATCACTATCATTGGCTCTTTCTGAATTGTAGTACTCTTGCTATGACTCTTATAGGACTGTGCCATGCATTCTGCCTTCCTGTTCTTTTACCTGCCCTTGCTTTCATCTTCTGCATCTCTTTTTTAAATTCCACCTTGATTAAGGAGTTCCCTGTGCATCCTCATTGATCTCTCCAAACAGCAGCTCCCCTTTACCCTTTTCATTCGAATTGTTTCTCTTCATATCTGCAGAGTTTCATTATTAAGTGCTTCCCGTCCTTCCTGGGCTAACTTCCCTGTATAATTTTAGTCTATGAAATCCTATCAATCATTTCTCTGTAGTCTTGCTCTCCCAAAATCTAGGATGCATGTCAACATAGTCCTTGTTTTTTGCTATTTCTCTGCCACAAATTCCAAGGTTTCCATCATTTCCATCCCAGAAATCAGTTCCTTATTGTTGGTGAGGATCAGGTCCAGAATAGATTTCCTTTTGTCAGTTCTACATTTTGAAGGATGAAATTATTATTAAGGACAGTAAAAAAGTTATTAACTGTTTTGCTTTGGGCACAGAGATTCACAACAGACATCTATATAACTGGAATGTCCCCACACCACATTATTCTTCTAGACTAGGCTTGTGACTTTTTTCTTGAATGCCTCATTTATCTTCCCTTTCAGGGCAGGAGGTCTCTACTGTAACTATCATTTCTGTTTTGGTCTCTGATTATTTTTGTCCCAGACACTCATCCTTATGTTCTCTCTCCTCCCCTCTTCCTTGTCTGTTTTATTTTTACAGATGGGCACCCATTCTTAATAGGTAATGCTGCTCCCTAGGGACTCCCATCCCACCCCACTTTTTACCTGTGAAAGTAGTTCTAGGCCTGATTTTGAGTCCAAACACTCTTGTTAAAAAAAATCCTTTCCTCCTTTGCTCCTCCCACCTGATGGACTTCTCTCATCAGGAATGGTTTTATGTTAAACTATTCTAAAAATGTTACTATAGAACTATAAGCTAGGCTTGATCTCTCAGAGATCTAGCAGTTGTCTGACCTCTCCCAGGTTCAGATATCTCTGCCAGAATTTTTAAAAATGAAGACACATTAAAACAAAATAGGCTTAAAAAACAGATACCAAAAGCAAGGGAGAAATCACATGAGTTTTTACTATCATTTAAAAAATGTGTTTCTAGCCTTGTTCTCTCTCCTCTCTCAAAATATGTCCATTATTAAAGGAAAATCTAGTTTCTGTTCAGTATCATGGTTCCCATTAAGGCTGGCAAGACCACTGATAAGTTCTTATCACACAACTGAATGATAGTTCTTTGCTTAATATATTTGAGAGACATTTGCATCTTAGGTTCAAAATAAAAGGACTTCCTAGGCCCCTTGTCCCCTCTGATTGGCCTAAAGAATTCTCAAATCTCAGAGGTAGGAGAAATACCAGAGGCCTTCTAGGCCAATGCCTATCTGAGATGAAAACCCTCAACAAATATGGATCGTCTAGACCCTGGATGAATATCTCCATTGAGGAGAGAGCCTCAAACTTATCAAAAGGCCTTTTCCACTTTGTCACACATCTGATGACTAGAAAACTTTCTCTAATGTTAAACTATCTAATTCCTTTTCTAGATAATAATCCTTTAGATATTAAAGGACACTGATCACACCCCACCAAAACTTCTCTTTGCTAGGCTAAATATCTCTAATTCCTTAAGTTCATTATGCTATAGCATGATTTTGAGTTCCCCAATCATCCTGGCTATCCCTAAGATATGCTCCACCTTCTTAATATTCCTTCTAAAATGTGTCATCCTACTTATAATAAATCTCTAGCTACTTCATGCATGTAAATCTTGTCCCCTAAATTGTCCTACTTCCCCTACCAAAAGTGTCTAGCTAAGTATTGGGCACCTTAGCACTCAAAATACATAGATGGGGTGATGTATGGGTGGATGATGAATGGATGGATAGATCAATAAGCTCTATGAAGGCAGAAATCATATTATCTAAACTTTGTGTCTTCTCTAGTACCTAGCTCAGTGAGTGCTTAATAAACATTCACTATTTTGGATAGATAAATGGGTGAGTGGGAGGGTAGATCACCCCCACTTCAGTCTGACCATTTGCCAGCCCCTCTCCCAGTCAGGCCCAGAAACAGACACCATGTATCATAGGGGTCACCATTCTTAAGTCTAGAGATGAAGCTAGTATGAGGCACAAGAATCAGATAGGACAGGAGCATACCATATAGCCTGGGATCTATGACTTATGAACTCCTAATCTCCTGATCTGCTCACCAAAACTACTTTCCAGAATTCAGACTCCTATGGCATGGAGATTTACTGATAACAAGCCATTCATCTCCGGAGGAATCAAGGTCCCAGAACACACTGGCTCAGCCCCACTTGGGAAGGTCATCGATGACACAGTTTCAACATTTTGAAGAATTGCTCACATTCCTTTCTTAAGATGCTGTCTGCCTTCCCATCTCTTATGTGGTGCTAAGAGATGTGAGAAATACTAAGGGGTATTGAGTAGGAGTCACTGTCTCTCACTCAAGTAATAGAAGATATAAGTAGTGCCTGGAAGGAAGGGACCTTGCTCTGATTATGGTTCTTTTCTGATGTCCATCCTTTCATCAATCAATATACCAAGTATTTTCTGACATTCTCTGTTTATCTTTGCTCCATTTGTATGGTATTTGGCTACATTTGCGAAAGGAGAGAGGAGACCAGATCCCTGCCCTTGGGGATCTCTAATACAGTTAGGAAGAAAACAGTCACCTTCATGAACTAAGACCAAAAGCAAGATAGTGTAATAAGTATTGGACTTAAATTTCAAATGCAAGGGAGTTCAGCATCAGTAAGACCAGCCAGCACACAGTGGACATCAGTGAAGGTGCATGGAGTGAATGAAACGAGTTTTAAAATTCTGTATCAATTAAATAATTATATAAATCTATATAAATATCTTGCTAGACCCCACTAGTAGAATTGTATCCATTTCTGGACACTTTTCTGTAAGAAGAAATATTAACAAGCTGAAATACATCTGAAGGAGAATGACTAAGCTGATAAAGAAGATCAGAATGATATCATATGAAAGACGATTAATTAAAGGAACTTAGGGTGTTTAGCCTAGGGGAGAGAATATGGTGGGACATGAACTCTGTCTCAAAATATCTCACAGTCTATCAATAATGAGGAAGAAGAATTAGACTTACTCTGCTTGGCTCCAGAGAGCAGAAATAGGAATAGTTGGTGGAAATCATAAAAGGACCTGTTTTAGCTTAACATAGTTGGGGGAAAACTTCATAGCAACTAGAACAGTCCGACATAGGAGAGACAACATGGTACCTATAAAAGCCATGGAATTGGAGGCAGAACATTGGGAGTTCAAAATCCACCACTACCATTTAGCAACTAGGTGACTTTTAGGCAAATCAGTTACTCTCTCCAGCCCCTAATTTCCTCATCTATTAAATGAAGGAGCTATCCTAGATGACTTCTATTCCAGCTCTAAATTGATTATCCTGTGATCTATATGAAATGAAAATCAATGGCTTTTGTAAGTCATGCATTCTTTATCACTGGAGGACTGCAAACATATCTTTAACAGCCACTTGGAACACAAGAAACATCATAGGATAGTGGATGGAGCTGACCTTAGAGCCAAGAAGGCCTGGTTTTCAATTTTGCTTCTGATCCATTGTAGCTAAATGATCATGGGCAGTTACTTTGCCTCCCAATGCTCTCAGGAAACTCTATGGTAGGAATGCTAAATCTTTTTTGATGTGTAGCATAGACCCTTTTGGCATGCTAGTATGGATCTTTTCTCAGAATAATGTCACTAAATACTTGAAATAGAATATGTAGGATTACAAAATAAAGTAGTTATATCAAAATGAAGATTTCAGGGTTTTTCCCCCTCCTTCCAAGTTCATAGATTTCCTGAAATCTGACCATGGGTTCCTTAGTAGTAGAAGGGGGTAGGAGTCTGTTCATGGACCCTAGATTAAGAATTATTGCTCTAAATCTAAGTTACAGGCAAAAGGGAAAATAGTTTGCACACTAGGATTTCTCTATACTCATAAGGATGAAAACAAATGGATATATACTTAAGAAACTAGAAGAGCACTGTACTAGGCAATATGAAGGACATATAAATAAATAAGACATTATCTTTATCCTCCATTTGCTCATGGCCTAGCAAGGAAGGCAGGATAACTACACAAATAGACAATGCTATATATGTACACATAGCAAGAGTGTGTTTTGGCATCTTGGTCCTTTTGTTGTTTGCACATAAGAAATCCTGACCTTTGTTGGGGCAGAGATGCTTCTGGCCGCTGACCAATGTGAAACTCAACTTTCCCTCTGCTCTCTAACTTGAGAAGCCCCAGCTGTTCCCATCCTGAACAATGACCACAGTTGATAAAATCTGGTTAGTAATTATAGGCAGAGAGTAGAGGAGTTCAGACTCAGGCTCCAAAATCTCAGAAAGCAAGGGTTCTAGTGAGAACCATTGTTGGCTACAAAGGCCCCTGATTCAATGTGTTCTTCCTGGGAAAGAGCCCTTTCCCCTCTGATGGTTAGCAGTTTGCTCTGTCTGCTCTATTTAGTGCTGCCTAAAAAACAAAGGGTGAGAGGTAGACAGGCAGAAAGAAACTAGGCTATTTTACTTAAGGACTCCTTCTCCTTTATACTCTTGCCTTTGGATGGAGCTAAGTAGTTTCTCTCTTGCGCCTAATCAGCATCTCATTAAAGCAACCTCAACTCCACCCCACCACCACTTCTGGTTCACCTTCTATTCTCAGCCTGACTCTTTGGACCTCAGACTCATTTGAATTCAGAAATGGGTCCCCTTAGACCTCTCCTTTAATATACACCTATAACTTGGCTGGAAACTGACTGAGCTTGTCTTTCTGTCCCTCCCAATAATGATTGGCTTTAGTCAATTTGAAGCCAGAATCTGAGCCTTGAAACAAAGAGAGATGGAGGAGAGGTAGGTGGGAGTGGACAGATGAGAGAGATCTAGAGATGGCATTCCAGGCCTTATGGTCTTGGGAGAAATTGGTTGCAAAGCTGGAACACAAAACATACTTTCTAGGAGTGAACTGATTTAAGCTCCAGGTATGTCCCCTGGATTCTAGAGCCTTCCCCTCAAAGGTTACCTTCTAATTATTCTGTATGTAACTTGTATATACCTGGTCAGATACAAGAGCTCTTCACCATTAGAAAGTGAATTCCTCCAGGGTAGGAATAATGTTTTTTACTTTTCTTTGTTTTCCAAGCACTTAGCAGGATACCTGGTGCATACTTACTAAATGTTTTCTGATGGAATGATTCAGTGGAGCACAGATTTCTCAAAATCCTTTTCAACTAAATGGAACTCTTCAGTAGTATCTTCCTCCCTCCCCACTCTCTACCCCCTAACAAATCCTCAAGTGCCCCAACCCTGATTCCATAACACCTTGAAGTTTCTCCAGTGTTCTCCAAGAGCACCTAGGAAGCTTACCTAACTTCTCAAGATACAGATGATTTTTAACACACTTGGACTTTAAAATATTGTAGGAAGAGGAACTGTATAATCAGCTATGTTACAATACTGTGGTGTGATGCAAAGGATAGAGTGAAAAGGCACAAGAGTGACTTAGGCAGTATGATAGAGTATGTTGAAACAAACAATAGGTTTAGAGTCCAAGGATTTGAGTTCAAATCTCTCCTTTCCCACTTTGCCTCTGTGTGGCCTTAGGTAAATGACTTAACATTGCTGAGCCTTAATTTTCTCATCTGTAAAATAAGGGACTGGACTAGATGACTTTTAAGGTACTGTCCAGCTCTAAATCTCTATTCCTATAACCTAGATCTTATTCCTAACATGCCACTCACTCACTTTGTAACCTCCTGTGATAAGTCTCCCCTCTCTGGACACCAAGTTCCTCTTTAAATGAGTTCAACTATATCATAGAAGAGATTTCCAAGGTCACCTTGACCAAGTTGGACCTAAATAGGAATCATTTCTCCACAAAGCTTAGCACAGAATGGTATTGCTATTCAGATTTTTCATTTGTTTGAGTCTCAACAAATAACCTGTGGAATGAATTTTATAGAAGCAAATAGAGCAGAATGGAATCATTTGTGGATGAATGAAATAACAGACATTTTAACCCAAAGAAGAGAAGTCTTGGGGAAATGTGATCACTGTCTTCAATGTGATCACTAAGGGTTGTTTTATAGAAGAGATTTGACCCAGTCCGCTAACCTCTCCATTCTGGTATTACTTGGGTCTGCAGCTCATAGGGCATTTTAATCCTAAGGAAGTTCTGAATTTTCTTGTCTGGGAAATCTGAAATTAAGGCAGATTGTCCAAAGTAGGAAAGGAATCTAACCTTCCTTCTTCCCCCAATCCCTGTTGCTACTCTTTTGTGGCTGGTCCTATCTGTATGGAATTGTACCTTATACTGAAATACAATTTACATTGTACTTATACTGAGAGGAGAAACAGATCCAAGATTATGAGAGTTAAGTATCTGGTCTTCAAAGGATATATGCCTCCATATATGTTCCCTATTCCCTATAGGATAAAAGGTCAAATTATTTAGCCCTCCATAGTCTAAAATATAAAGCCATGGTGGCAAACTTAAGTAGGGTCACTAAACCATACACAAGGATCCCTGTACCTCACATATTAACTGAGAAAACCATGTGTCAACAATATCTTTGTTCTATTATATTTTTATCTATTTTGTTAAATATTTCTCATTTATATTGTTACCTGGTTCAAGCTGCCCTTAGAAGTGTTACAGTCTTCACTGACCATGGCTACATGTTTGATACTTCTGAATTGGAAGAAGAAACAATATATTTGGAGTCAGGAGACCCAAGTTCAAATCCCAGCTCTGACACTTACTACTTATATGACTTTGACTACATGCCTTCTCTCTCTTCAGTTTCTTCCTCTGAGAAAATGAGGATTTGAGACCAAATGGATCTTTAAGGTCCCTTCCAGCATTGTCTTTGTTATAACACACAAAAAAGCCTACTACACTCTGGCCCTCACCTTATTTTCCAGCTTTTCCTACCATTGTCCTAACCCTAGGCCCCAGACAGACTGAAATATTTTCACTGATCCCTAAATGTATCCTGTGATATTGCTTTGGATATAAAGGCCCACCACACCCCTTCCCTTCAAACCCATCTCTGCTTGTTGAAATCCCCCAAGTTATTCAAGAGTCAGTTCAAGTGTGACCTCCTATAAAGTTTTTCCTGATGCCTCCACAGATGGAAGTGAACCCTTCCTTCCTCCACTAGCCCCACCAGATGCCTAAATTTGTACTTCTCATGTGCTTATCAGTTACTGCCTGGTACTGTAGTTATCTATATCCCTAGTTATCTACTAGACTTGGAGCCCCCTGAGGGCAGCAACCAATCTTCATCTCTATCTCCCAGACATCCCTAAGTGGAACGGAGAGCTGCTCCCCCCCTTGAACAGAGCAGGTAGCTGCAAATATTTGTTGAATAAAATTGAACTGAATTTTCCACTACAGAATGCAATTGAGAGAAAGTCCCAGAGCATTTCAGGGACAATCAATACACTCCCTGTCTTTATTGGACTGGTATTATTTTTCTTCTCCTGAAGGAATTGTTGTTTTCATGAATAAACATATGCTCTTCTCCTGGAGCAAATTAGAAAAGTAAGTTAGAATCATCCTGAGAATGTAGGATGAGGTATTGGAGATATTTTCTCCTGTAAAATAGAAGATGAATGTGTTGGAGGGATAGCAAAGGGGTGTCCAACTTTGTGCTTTGCAGATTATCAGTCACACAAACACATAAAATTTTTCTCAATCTTTTTGCTTTTTCCTTTTCTAATTTGTTCCAGAAGAGCACATATTTCTATATGACTATATATGTATACATACACATATATACATCTACATACATATATGTATATAATAACTTATCTATAGCCCAGATTCCCTCCCAAAATGAAGCAGTAGAGTGTTTGAAAAAATCTGAGAATCTCAGTGCTGAAAGGACTTCCATAGTCATCTAATTTAATCCACATCCAAAGGAAAAATCCCCCCCCCCCGCCAAAAGAATCCTAAAATGTGGTAATACATTCTTCTTTTGAAGACTTCCAGAAATGGGACAATCACTACTTTAGAAGGCATCATCTCTATTTTTTGGACAACTCTTACTTGTTAGGATGCTTTTCCTTTAGGTTGAATTGAAATCTGCCTCTTTATTAATGTCTTCCCTTTCCCTCCCTTCCTCCAGCCCCTTGTTGGTCCATGGTGTTTGATATAGATGAGGGGAAGTAGCCTCTTTAAGGACCAGATTTTCAATGAGAAGGTAAAAGGAAAAAATAAAGAAGAGACCCTGCAAGTGAGAATTCTGCTTCTTTCCCTCTGTGAGATGCAAACTCCCCCTCCTAACTTGTCTTCCACACTAGGTAACCAAAACAACCAGCTGCTGATGTAATGGAAAGATTTCTGTGCTCAGTGTCAGGATACCTAATCTCAGCCCCAGGCTTACCAGTAAACTCACACTATGACCTTGGGCAAGTCCCCTTACATCTTGAGGTCTTAGTTTCTAGACTCCTCAAATCAGAATAATACCAGTATTACCTTGCTCACAGAGTTATTGTAAAGAAATTCAGTCTCAGTTTCCATATCTATAAACTTACAACTGCAATAAGAATCAGGTATTATGGTAGGTAGATGAGCAAATACTGGATTATAGCAACAAGGATCTAGACAGGGTACTATGGACAGATGCTATTAATCAAAAACAAGATATCAGAGTAGTGATGGCAGAGGGAGGGTTTTGAAGGAGCCTCAGGGAGAAATGAGCATTCAGCATCTATGGGTCAACGAAAGGAGTTACAGTCCATCCCAGAAAGAATGACTGGGGATTTGGTATCTTCCTTGAGATGTGTTTCTGTGAGCACCAGAAAAACAAAGAGTGTATCAGCAGTGTGAAAGGAAAGACCAAGAGTCCTTAAATAGTGGTCCTCAAAGATTTGGAGAAAAGGCAGATGATGAAGCCTAGAGTGTCTTAGGATACAGAGACAGGACAAATGATAACCTCCCTGGTAGTCCTTTACCTCACCAAAACAACTAAATCTGGTAACTTGATTTAGGAAACACTTCCTAACAATCTGCTAGAGATTTTCAAGGGAAAAATGGATGGTTATCCTTTGGGGTTGTTGTAGATGGGGGTTCCTATTCAGGTCCTGGGCTAGATGACCCAAGGGAAAAGGAAGAAACACTGGGAAGGTTCTACTGCCCAAAACAACCCACTCCTCTCTATCAGCCTAGGATAAGTATGGCTTTCTCCGGGGAGTTTTTTTGAAATGCAAGTACCCTCAAAAAAGAATGTATTAATTATATATCCAAGCATCCTAGACATCCCCATGCCCTCTACTATATGCATTTCAGCATCTATCTCTATAAAGACCTAGAGGTCTAACTCCAATGGATGACTCTAGAGTCTGATAGATGAGCTCTCACCATTTTTTCCCCAGTGTCACTTTCTCCATACCACTTCTTGGCCATATCCATGTTGCCTCCACAAAATCAGAATGAATGCTTTTTCATTCACTTCTGTTATTCTCATCTCAATGGGAATTAATCTAAGGTTACTGGCCTGGGAGTCAATGAGACTTAGTTTCCCATCCCAGATCTGCCACCAAGTTGCACATGTGATTTTGGGAATCTTGACCTCAGTGTTCTTCTCTGCAAAATAAGAGCCTTAGCCTAAATGATCTTTAAAGGCAGTTCCAACTGTGAAATCCTATAAATTTGTCTTCTGTCCCCTGGAGCCAAACAGTTAGCCTCTGAAATAGCAAAAGGAAAAATGTGTTCTCTTCCCTTGTGTCTAAGCATGGGGCCAAGTGGGTAGTCCCAGCAAACTGTCCTCAGCTTGTCCTAATGTGGTTTAGTAAGCAGACGGTCTGGGTTGGATTATCTGGGGAGTTAAGTTGTATTCATCACTAATCCTTGCTAATACCAGCTTTGCTTTGATTAAATATATATGTTAGGATAACCCTACTGTTTGAGAAGGCTCAGGAGCCCTTTGTCAAAGGCTTGTCCACAGCAGCTTCTTTGTTCTCCAATGCTATCATCTCCCTATTAGTCTAATGGAGGTTAGCAGTGGCCTAGGTCAGCCAAAGAGGTGGATACAGGAAGCTTTTGTTGTGGAAAGAGCCATGAACATGAGGTCAAGAAACATGGTCCTGAGATCTAGCTCCATTTGGATGACCTGGGATAGATCACCATACCTCAGTTTCCTAATCAGTGAAATGGAGATAATCCTTGCACTACCTACCTCATAGGGTATTGTAAGGAGCCTGTAAGGTTAAGAATGTAAAGCATTTATATACAGTGATAAATGAATGTGAGTTGTGAATAATATTATGCATCCTCCCTATTTAATTTGAGAAAACACTCCTATAGTAATAAGAACTGCTTAGTACCCATTTTGCACATACTGACTAATCTGTGCATGTTGTTTGCTCTTTGAGGGCTTATCTATGTGTCCTGTGGAGTTTAGCACAATGCCTAGCATATAGTAATTACTTAAAAGTGCTTTATTCTATCATTCATTGCCTAGTACACAGTAAGGGCTCAATAAGTGCTTTATTCTTTCATTTGCTTCCTAGCTCAAAGAAAATGCTTAATAAATGCTTTCACTATCTATTAAGTGCCTCCTATGTATAGTGCTTCTGCTAGGTATGGAGGAAGATACAACAGCTATATGACACAAAATCGAGGGCAACTGGGTGGCTCCAGTGGACTGAGAGCCAGGCCTAGAGACTGGAGGCGCTAGGTTCAAATATGACCTCAGACGCTTCCTAGCTGTGTAACCCTGGGCAAGTCACTTAACTCCCATTGCCTAGCTCTTACTGCTCTTCTGCCATAGAACCAATACATAGTATTGATTCTAAGGTGGAAGGTAAGGGTTTAAAGAAAAAATTAGATGAGACAAAATCTGATAAAGCTCAGTCTAGTAGGGAGATAACAGTAAAGTCCAGTATTTCTTGATAAGTATATTAGACAAATAAAGGAAAAAGTACCCTTTGAGGGAGGAGATTAAGTCTCGAGTTTGGGGTTCAAGGGCCTCCCATTGGGCTACAGATTGCTAAGAGGAAAGATCAGATATAAGACAGTCACCCATACCACCATAGTATAATTTCAGCCACCCTACTTACTTTAATAAGGCCAGTGAATAAAAGATTTATTTACTTAAAATATTCATGAAGAACTTATTGTGTGCTAAGTACTGTGCTAGGTGCTGGAGAAAGAAAAATGTAAGACAGTACTTGCTCACATTTTTGAGAGAGACAGCTCATAAAAGAGATAAGCAAGAGTTTGATACAGCAACAAACTCCAAATGATGATATCTGCCTGTGTTCCCTTCCCTCCTTCTCCTCAAACACCCTATGTTAGGGTAACCTAACCAGGTACTTAGTTTTAGAAACACAATCATAGAATAGCAGAGATGGAAGGGACCACTACAGTCACCTAATCCAATCTATCTAAAGGAGGAACCCCATTCATGTTATCCCTGATACCTAGACAATTAGTTTCTACTTGAAGACTACTGACGGGAACTCACTCTCTTTCCGGACATTTTTCATTTTTGTGGGGTTTTTTTGTTTGTTTCTTTTTACATTGAGCCAAAATTTGTGTTTCTATACAACTTCTACATTGCTTTAAAGGTTCAAACATAATTAAGTCTTATCCCTCTTCTACATGGAAACCCTTCAAAAGATTGAGAGTAGTTATAATGCCCCAATCATAAGACTTCTCATCTCTAGGGAAAACATCCGAAATAATTTTATTTTTGTATATGTCTTCCCCAATGATAGCTGAAGAGTTATAGCACTCAAAACTCATAAGAGATAGTTTGGAGATTTTTTCATAAAAAAGGAAGAAACCTATTGAAATCATTACCCCCCCAAGATGTGGCATAGCCCAAAATATAAATTGTTGTCCAGGGGATTAGATAAGTTCCTGGATGACAGGTCCATAACTGACTAAGGAACTTTGGAGACAAGACCAAACATCATGTTGGTGACGTGTATGTTCACTCTGGCCTCCCTCCAAACCATGATGCTTCAGTGTCTCTGTCAGAGATAAGACTCTAGGCTGATTTAAGGAGGGGGATTCTGAGGCTATGTATAGTTACAGCTGAAATATGTCTACACCTCTTAATAAAAGGAGTCACCCCTGGGGAGGGACTTCAAGAGAGCAGATATTTATGAGTCAGCTTCTAGTTAGAGAATGAAACAATGGAGAGTCAGGCTGAGCCTTCTTTAAGTAATCTAAAGCAAATAAATCAAGAATGAAAACTTTGTGCTTTGAGCAGCTAACTCTATAGGTCCTCTAACTAGGTTTGTTCCATCTATGTAGAAATTCACACAGCTAGCAGTCTATCAGTCTTAGCTATCTGTATGTCTAGTTATCTATCTATCTAATTTGTCATTTCTTTACCTAGATATTTATGCTCTGTGTGTTTGTGTAATTTGATCCTTCTCTCCTGAAGGAAATTCATACCATATGATTGTGATAAAAGGGTGATTTTTTTTAAAGGGACAATTTTTGCAACTACAAGGGAGAGGACAGGCAGCAAATTTGTGGAGGAAGTAACCTAGGAACTACAGTGTGGCAGAGCATCAAATTTAAAGGGCTATGCCTGGCCTTGTTTGTTTCAAATTTTTTATCAATAACTTGGGTGAAGCTTACTATTAAATTTATGAGTTGTACAAAGTTGGGAGGGATCACTAACTCGCTAGCCAATGTCCTCAGCCTTTCAGAAAGGTCTCAATAGTCTAAACAGATGAGGCATTGGTGAAATACAGCTTGAGGGCCAAATTTGGCCATCTCCTATTTTTCAGTTCTGTTTGTGAATTAAAGTAGTCTACAGCAATGGTCCCAGTCTCTAGGACCATGAAATTTAAGGAGTATAAACATCAAATTTTATACAAGGGCTAGAAAACTCATTATACAATAGGAATATGCAATATCAATAGTTTATGTGAGAAAAAGTTTATAGCATTCTGCTAGACTTCATACTAAATAGGAGACAATAGCATGATGTATTAATCACAAAAGTTAATGTAGTCTTAGGCTGTGTTAATAGAAGGCTAAAGTCTAGAAAGAGGAATTAATAATCCCTTGATTTTGGCTCGGTCAAACCATAGCTGGACTATTGTAGTCATTTCTAGGTGTCACAGTTTAGAAAGGAGATTGACAAACTCTATTAGTCAAGTGCCTCCTTCTCTCTCAGGCAAAATTCCTTCATCTCTAAAATGCCATGATTGAACTAAATGATCTCAAGGCACTTTCTATTTCCAAGTATGTCTGATTCTATGTTCCTAAAATGGGCCGTATTCATGAGACAAACCATATGGTGAAGGGACATAATACCATGAATTAGGAGGATTAGTTGGGAGAACCAAGTATGTTTTAGGTTGGAGAGAAGACCTAATTGGAGGTGGGGAGCAAAATGTGATGGCTAGCTTTGAATATTTCTAAATCTTCCATGGAAAAGAAGAAGTAGACTTGTTCCCACTGGACTTGGCCCAGTAAGGCAGAACTCAGAACTAGAGGACAGAAAAAGGAGAAGGGGGAACAGAAAGTTTAGGTGGTGTTAGAGAAACAGCTTTTAGGTCATATAATCATTGGGGGTGACCAAAAGTGGAATGGGCTATCTCAGGGGTGAAGGCGGGCATAATGAGTTCCCATCTCTAGAAATCCCCAAATAGCAGGAGGTAACTTCCCATCATGTAGACCGTAAAGGGAATTTCTCCTTCAGGTAACACCCTTGATATTGGAAGCATTCTGGAATGTCCTCGAATATGTGTCTAATTCTCTGAAGTTTCCGTTTCCTATCGGGACTCCCCCTGCAGAGAGAAGGTACTCTGGACTTCCAAAGACTCCTCTATCCTGACTCTTCAGAGCACCAATTAGCACTGAGTGCAGGCTTCACAAATTACTGGAGTGGACATTCCTCTCTCTGCCCAATTTTCACTCATCAGGGTCCTAGCAAGGACTGAGACCATAGACCAAACCAGGGGACTTGACTTCTGCCTCTCTGGAAGGCCGGATGTATAGCATTCTTCATCAACTCCTAGTGCCAGCAGCAGGGAAGAGACATCAGCACTTCTCTGCTGATGTGTATGCAGGAAGCTTCCAAGGCATCAAATGGAATTGAAAGTATGATTTTTTTTTCTTGGTTCAGTTCAGAGCTTTACTCATGAAGAAGCAAAAATAAGCACAGCACATTCTATTAAACTGTCAGACTGAATAAATCTAAATTCTATATCTTGGCCTCTGGTCAAGGCCAAAGCTTTTATTCCTGAGGCCATTTAATTAGTGGGAAGGACTGTTCCTGAAGTCTATTCCTTGTCATCTGGAAAAGTATTTTAGATATATGGAAAGGCCTTGATTAGGCAAATGCATCCAAACTCCAGAATTCTGGCCAATCCTTTCAAGGCTAACTCAAATTCTGTCTTCTTCATTAAGCTTTCCTTGTTTCCCACCACCTCCCCACCGACCCTGTTGATAATTGCCTTCACCATATGAGGTACGGTGGAAAGAGCTTTCGAAATGAAGCCAGGAGACTTCATAGAAATCTCACGCTCACCACTTATCAGCTACATAATCAAGGACAAACTCCTCACAGTCTACTTCTAGCCTACTTTTGTAGACTTGTTCAACATTATCCCCCTTCATGCATTCTCCAGTCCAGGTGAGCTGTCCTACTTGCTGTTCCTAACACATAACATTCCATCTCTGATCTCTGCACAGGCTGACTCTATTCTTGGAAAGCATTCCCTCCTCGCTTCTGCCTCTTAGAATTCCCCACTTTAATCAAAATTTCTTTTAAGGACCATCACTATATGAGATTTTTCCTGATCTCCACCCACCCCGATAGCTGCTCTTACCTCCTCACCATAAAGCTACCTTGTATTTACTTTTTATATAATATATCTCTTGATATATATATACACATATATATCTTTGTACATAATATATCTCATCTCTGACATATATTAGCTGTGTGGTCCTGAACATTTACCTTGTCAGTGTCTAAGTCTATAAGTGTCAGGGAACATGCCTGGGACCTGTCTTGGTAAATGGAGTTTTCTCCCCCAAAAGTTCTCTGACCCAATGGAATCACAGGTCAAGTTCCTCTGATCTCTACATTTTGTATCAACTTGTAATATGTACACATTTCTCCTATAAAGTATAAAATTCTTGAGAGCAGGGACTGTCTTTTTTTTTAATGCTTTGTATTCCCAGGGCTTAGGAGAATGCCTGACTGATAATGGGCATTTAATCAATACTTGTTGATTAATTGAAGTCACTTAATTTCTCCCAACTTCAAGTTCATCCTCTATAAAATAAGGGTAATAGTACTTTGACTACCTGTTTCAATGTGAGCTGCTATTATTATTATTATCATACGTTGTACCCCACTAATGCAAGGCAACTAGATGGCACAGGAGATAGAATGCTGGGTCTGGAATTAGGAAGATCTGAGATCAAATCCAACCTCAGACAGTTACTAGGTATGTGCCCCTGCGCAACCCTGTTTCCTTCAGCTTACTCATCTGAAAAATGAGCTAAAGAAAAGAAATGGCAAATCACTAGTATCTTTGCCAAGAAAATCCCAAATGGGGTCATGAAAAGTCAGACATGACTGAAATGACTGAATAATAACAACCACCCCACTAATGTAGAGCAACTAGATGGCACAGTAGATAGTGCCAGGTTTGGAGTCGGGAAGATTTGAGTTTAAATCTGGTCTCAGACACTTACTAGGTATGTGACCCTAGGCAAATCATTTAACCCGGTTTGCTTCAGCTTCCTCATCTATAAAATGAGCCAGAGAGGGAAATGGCCAACTGTTACAACATCTTTGCCAAGAAAATCCCTAGTGGGGTCATAAAGAGTCAGACATGTCTGAAAACAACTAACAACCCCACTAATGTGCTGATGATGCATACATACTCCTATCATAGCATAGTTATCAGCATTTGTGTTTTATTCTCCTATGAGACTATAAATTCCATGAAGAAAGGAATCATGCCTTATAGGAATTTTGCATCTCTCCCAGCACTTAGCACAATACTCTAAACAAAGGAATCACTCAGTGACTTTTTTCCCCCTTTAAACCTTTACCTTCCATCTTAGAATCAATACCAAGTATTGGCTCCAAGGCAGAAGAGTGGTAAGGGCTAGGCAAATGGGATTCTCTATCTGGTTCTCTGTCCACTGAGCCATTTAGCCACCCTGCACTCAGTAACTCTTAGCTGAATGAATGAAGCATTCCTTATTTTCTGTGCACTGGATTGCAGGGGTCTCAAGTGTAGGAGGGCTCTTCCCAGTAACCCTTCCCAACAACAGCTCTTGGGGGGATGCAGTCCATGGGATGGGAGAGGTGGGCCAGATTTCCACTGCTGTCAGGTTTTTAAAAGAATGGTTTAGATTCATGGCCCGAGAATGTTTTGCACTGAAGGAAGGGCTTGTGGCAGGGGTATATGTGAGAAAAACCTCATCTCTAATGGAAGAAATTGCAGATGGATTCAGCTCCATCTCTCAGCATCCTAGGAGACTGTTGGGAAAAGAGGATATATTATAGGAGTTGACCTGCTGCAAGACCTCAGCACACATAGCATATTGCCACTCTTAGGACTTCAGGATTGGTGGGTGTTGAATGATTCAACTCAGTTCAGAATTTGTGATCCTTAATAAAGCTTTTCTGTCTTTCTTTTTTAAACCTTTACTTGCCATCTGGGGTTAAGTGACTTGCCCAGGTTCAGGTAGCTAAGAAGTATCTGAAGCCAGATTTGAACCTAGGACCTCCAGACCTGGCTTTCAGTCCACTGAACCACCTCGCTGTCTCCTAACAACAGGATTTTGACGAGAATTGAATTTTTTTCAGTGCAGGGAACTCTTAATGAAAAACTTTTACCAATTCACAATCTTTTCAGAAACTTAGAATCCAAGAGAATGACCTGGAAAACTAAGGTTTAGTGATTTACCCAGAGAAACACAGCCAGCTGGCAGAAGAAGCAGGACTTTAAAACTTAGATCTTTGAACCTTTAAAACTTTGAAGCTGGGTATCCAACTCTTATGCCATACTATCCTTCATTATCATTAATAATGTTATTTAAAGTGTTTTGTAGTGGGCAGCTAGGTGACTCAGTGGATAGAGAGCCAGGTCTAGAGACAGAAGGTCCTGGGTTCAAATGTGACCTCAGATACTTCCTAGTTGTGTGACCCTAGACAAGTCATTTAACCTCCATTGTCTAGCCATTACCACTCTTCTGCCTTGGAAACAAAGTATTGATTCTAAGATGGAAGGTAAGGTTTTTTTAAGTGTTTTGTATGCTTAAGCCACTATAAAAATGTGAGCAGAGGCAGATATATAGAATAGTGGACAGAATGCTAGACCTGGAATCAAGAAAGACCTGAGTTCAAACCTTAGACCCTTATTAGCTGTGTGACCCTAGGCAAGTCACTTAATCTCTGTCTGCTTTAGTTTCCTTAATTGTAAAATGAAGATAATAGAACTTTTTAAACTTTAAAAGGGTTGTTGTTATGAGGATCAAATGGGATGATAGTTGTAAAGTGCTCTACAAACCTTAAAGTGCTATATGAATGCCAGTTAGTATTCTATTATAATTAGACAGGTGGACTAAATGACCTCTAAGTTTTCTTCTATGGGTTTCTACACATATGTAAATATATTCATATTATAAATAAAATTAGTATATCAGTTTGACAGAAAAACAAACTGAGGATAAGAGGATTTAATTGACTTAACAGCATCACAAAACTCAGGAGTTGCAAAATAGAAATAGAACATGTGGTGGAAGCTATGTGATGCAGTGGATAGAGTGCCAGGCCAACGTCAGGAAGATTCATCTTCCCAAGTTTAAATCTGATCTCAGATACTTACTAGTTGTGTGACCCTGGGAAAGTCAACCCCATTTGCTCAGTTTCCTCATATGTAAAATGAGCTGGAGAAGGAAATGGCAAACCACTCCAATATCTTTGTCAAGAAATGTCAGACATGACTGAAATGGATCAACAAAGAAAGTTTCCTATAGATCTTAATAATAATAATAATAATAATAATAATAATTCATATTTTATAGCGCTTTAAGGTTTACAAAGTACTTCTCAAAATCCCAGCCTCTTTTTTACAGATAAGAAAATGGAGGGTTGTAGTAGGAAAATAAGTTACCCAATGTCGTGAGCCTGCTACTGATCTCTCTCTCTCTCTCTCTCTCTCTCTCTCTCTCTCTCTCTCTCTCTCATCATATATATACACTCATAAGTAAATATATTCCTATCATTAATAAAATTAGCATATCAGTTTGACAGAAAAGCAAACTGAGGATAAGAAGGTTTAATTGACTTAACAGTATCACAAAACTCAGGAGTTACAAAGATAGAAATAGAATACGTGACTTCTGACTCAGACTATGAAAAAAAATCACTTAGCTCTTTAGTAACATAGCTGAGCCCAGGACCTAAATCTCTTAACTCCAAGTCCCATAAGCATCTCTTTTTTAGGCTAAATGAGTACTTTCCCACCTTGACAGTGGTCTAAGAAATTCTACTGTGAGCCAGTATAAGTCATGATTAATAAAAGCTTTAAAAAATTTAGCCCTGCTCACACTCCCTCTGGCCCCCAGAAAGGATGTTTCCATATATAATATTTCTTTTATAAAATGTTATATTTTCTCAGTCATCAAGAGAGTGAAGTGGGTTTCACTGTGCTTAATATAAATTTGCATTACTCCTGACTTTCAGGGAGTCCTCATCAAGCTTTGGTGCATATCTGGGGGAAGAGAAGTGCTATTAAAGTGGTTTAAGTATAGGCCTTGCTTCAAATAGAGGATGTGTGCAGTTTTTCTAATAAGCCCTAACTGTAGGTGCTCATGATGAATGTACCTATTATGGTATTGTTTCCACTCTCAATTTCGACATTAAATTGGAAATGCTGTATCGATGAGATTTCCACCCCCCAGGAGGCAGCATCTCTACCTTCCTATCAAAGGTGAAACAGTATAAACTACTGGTTAATTTTCCCTAGTGTGCAAGCTTTAGTCACACTCCTCTTCTCTTTCCTCAGTACATTCTAACCACATGCTTCTAAAAGAGGCACTATATGGGGCTAGAGTGATGACTTCTGACATGGAAGAAAAGGATAGACCCACTCTGCTTGGCTTCAAAGTGCAGAATTAGAAACAATAGATAGAAGTTGAAGAGATTCAGATTTCAGTTTGATGTAAGGAAAAACTTTCTAGCAATTAGAGTTATTGTAAAGTAGAATGCACTACCTGAGAAGTTACTAGGCTCCACAGCAACCATGCTCTGGTAAATGTTCTAACAACCAGCTCTCTAGAGATGGAAGTTGGGGTAGGTGGAATGCATGGCAGGACATTTAATCCACATTATTACCATTTTTACCATCACTTTCTTAAGTCTAGACCAGGGGTCGGCAATGTATGGTTCTCGAGCCATATCTTGCTTTTTTGAGGGCCAGATATGGCTCTTTCTGCAGGAGCCATAAAATCAGGTTTTTTTCAGGCACTGTTACAGGAGCACACACTGTTACAGGAGTGCACACTGTGAACACTGTATGGATCTCACGAAATTACATTCTAAAAAATGTGGCGTTTATGGCTCTCATGGCCAAAAAGGTTGCTGACCCCCGGTCTAGACAATCAACAAATAATAAATTAAGCTCTTATTTGTAGTGTTTTCGGATTTGTCAAAAGTAAATGCTCCTATTGGAAATTTAACCAACAGCCCTACAAAAATGAGGTGGTTCCAGCACATCCCTAGTTTTTCCTTACTACAGATCTTCAAGGAAAAGTTGGATGACTAGTTGTCAGGAACGTTGTAGAGGAGATTCCTTGTTCAGATACAAATTAAACCAGCTGGCCTTTGGGGCCCCTTCCAATTCTAAGGTTCAGCTGATTTAAGAAAAAAAAAAAAGAATGGTTTAGGTTTGGAATGGATATGTTAGTTCTGCATTCCAATGGAGATTGGTTCAGCCCTAATGAAGATTGGTTCAGCACCAAGGACAGCTACTATTTCCAAAGGGTCAACTCACCAGATCATGAATTTTAGAGCTAGCAGAGTCTTTATAAGTCATCTAATCTGACCCCTTGGTCTTACAGGTAAAGACGTTGAAAACTAGAAAGGGGAACAACTTACCCAAGGTTACATAAGTAGTAAATATCAAAATCAAGAATTAAATGAAGATCCTCTAATGCTACATTATTCTTTCCACTATGCCACAGAGATTTTTGCCAACTTTCGGACCCAAACATATAGTTTGTTGTTGGTGCTCATGTGTCCAATTCTTTGTGTCCCCATTTGCAATTTTCTTGACAAGAATACAATAGTTGTTTGCCATTTCCTTCTCTAGCTCATTTTATAGAAGAGGAAATTGAGGCCAGCAGGGTTAAGTGATTTATCCAGGGTCACATAGCTAGCAAGTATCTGAGGCCAGATTTTAACTCAGGGAGATAAATTTTCCTTACTGGAGGTCTGATGCTCTATTGTGCCACATAGCATATATAATTTTTCTTTCTAGTCTATAAAATATCAGTCCCCTTTGAAAACTATATCTGCACCCAATAGAAAGATCTTTCTTCCATGTATATTCACATAATTGAAAATTCTTGTATAAGATGGGCCTTTAAGTAATTTGGATGTTAAATTTGATAAAAATACACTTATTAAACAACTATGTACAACACATAGTAATTGGTGTTGATGTTTAAAAAATGTAAAATAATATGGCCACTCCCTTAAAACCAACAGTCTAATATGGGGTGGGAGTGAGATTTACCATGTACAGAGATGAATAAATAGGTTAATTTGGAGAAGAGAGCATTATCAAGTGGTGAGATTTGGGAAGGATTCCCAATGGAAATAAAACCTGAGCTTAGCCTAAGAGATAAGGATAGAGTATATCTTGGGTATGGCAGGCAGCTGTACTATTTATAGAGGCAAGAAATAGAAATGTCAGGTTAGAAAAATTAGTCATCAAATGGAACTAGAATGGCAAGTGTGTGAGGGTGAGTGATGTGCTGCTAGAAAGGTAAGTTGTAGCTACATTGAAAAGAGCCTTCAATGTCAGGCTGAGGAGTTTGTATTTGATTCTAGAAACAATGCCAGTGAGTGAATTTTTTGACAGAAGGAATTGAATTACCCCACAAAATGAAAAAGAGTTGGAGAATTTTTTTAATGTCTCAATCTCTAGAAAATCTCTTACTTCTGTAAATATGTAGATTAAAATAAACTTACCTTCTGAATTAGAATCAATATTGTGTATTGGTTCCAAGGCAGAAGAGCAGTAAGGGCTAGGCAATGAGGGTTAAGAGACTTATCTAGGACACATGGCTAGGAAGTGTCTAGGGTCAGATTGGAACCCAGGACCTCCTGTCTCTGGACGTGACTCTCAATTCACTGAGCCACCTAGCATATGTAGATTTTGAATGAAAGGGTATAATTTTTTTTTGTTGTTCATCTGACTCCAAAAAATTAAAAGTTTCCATTGTAATTTTGGACAAAACCTTTATGCATTTTCTTCCATTCAAATGCAAGTTCTTTGAGGGTAAAAACTGTCTTACTTTTTGCTTGTATTTGTATTCCCAGGGCTTAGCACAATACTTGATATATTGTGGCTTGTCTTCTTACTTATTAGAGAAAACTACTCAAAAGCAAAATAGACCATCTAGAGAGATCATATAATGCTGATCAATAGGAGTATTCAAAAAGATACTGGCTCACATTTGTCAAGAAATCTTATGGAAGGAATATTTATTCAAGTACTGGTTAGACTAGCTGACCTAGTCTCCTTCCATCTCTTCCATATCCAATTCTCTTCAATCTCCAAGATTCTGTTTCCTTGTTTCTGGAATGTTACCTCCTATCAATAATCATTCTATCCCTGAAGCCCTAGGCCTTGTGTTTTTGTGATGAAGATTGCAGTGCATAGGCTCATTAGCTCTTATTTAAGTTTCTGACTTCAAAAGGAAAAAGACTCAATTTTGAATCCTAAATGCATTTATTAGACAGCCAAAACTATATGCATAGACTTAGAGTAAAGCAAGCCTACTACTCATGTAGCATTGATAAACTATTAATACTACAAAAATAATGATGATAGGTAAATTTTATGATGCTTTAAGATTTGCAAAATCTTTATATGTATTATTTCATTTGATCATCACAACCCTGTGAAGTAAGTACCATTTTTATTCCCATTATATGGTTGAGGAAACAGAGTTTGAGAGAGATTAAGTGCCTAGGGTGACATGGATAGAAAGTATCTGAGGAAGAATTTGAACTTATGACTTTCAGACTCTAAGTCTAATACTCTGTCCTCTGCACCATGGGCTATCTACATGGTACTAGAAAAATACCATTCCAATATGATAGGTGCTCTCATATCTGGGCTAATGTACTATCTTGCTTAGATGGTCTTTAGTTATGAATCCTAGCAAAGCTGTCTGGGACATCAGCTGACCTCTCTATAGAATTGTACTCAAGTTCCAGTTGAATGGGATTCAAGGAAAAAAGACTGGGTTGATGGGAGGTGGCTGAAGAGATTCCTAGACCCATTGTGGCTTTAGCAAATTCACTTTATCTACTGGCTAACATGTTCATTTTGAACTTATAGAATATAGAAGGCAACATGATGCAATGGAAGGAATACTGGATTTGGATTCAAATCCTGGATCTGCCACATATGACTGTGGGAAAATCACTGGGTTTCAGTTTTCATCCACTTTTCCCCTATTTCTCTCCCTCTCTTTCCCTTTGTCTCTTTCTTTCTATCTTTCTACCTTCTCTGTCTCTCTAGGAATTCTTCTGTCTCTGTGTCTCCCTCTGTCTCTCAAATCTTCTCCTTCCTTTCTCATTCTCTTGTCTCCTCATCTCTCTCATGACCTCTAAGAAATCTTTAAGCTCTAAATTAAATTTTAATTTCCTTTCTAAAACAACTGGTAAGTTATTTGAACTAGTAGTGTTAAACTGGTCAATTAAAGGGTAGGAATACAGAGGATGCAAATGACTACATGGAATTCTCCCACTGAACAAATTGAATGTTTGAGTGTCAAAAGAATGAATGCATAGAATATTTGTGGCAACAGAATGTTTGTGGTGAGTACCGAATATATCAGTGATCCAGTTTAACTACCTTCAGTAATACAACCTATCCTCCCTCCCCTGGACTAGAATATTCTAGGTTGGCTTACTACAAGGAGCTTCTCTTTCTAAGTAATCTCATTAAAGGAAGTGGATAGGGTAGCATAAGCTTAGTGTCAGGAAGAGATGGGTTCAAATCCTGCCTCAGTTACTTACTGCCAGTGGGACCCTGGGAAATTCATTTAACCTCTGTTTGTCTCAACTGTCTTAATTGTAAAGAAGAGATAATAATAGCACATAAATGTAGGATTATTGGGAGGATTAAATGAGAACATTTTCAAAAAGCACTTGGTATGTAGTAGGCACTATATAAATTGTTTCTCCTTTCTGTCTCAACCTTTTTAGACAAAGAGGCTTAGATTGTGTGTGTGTGTGTGTGTGTGTGTGTGTGTGTGTGTGTGTGTGTGTAAACCAAAAATGTAAATTGGCTACAGTTTGTAGAAATTGGCTGGTAACTCAAATGAATTTTAATTAAAGCTTTGCAGTTTCAGCCGACTCACATGGCAAATGTACCTCTGTAATTAAGGCAAGCATACTTGTAAGGGTCCGTATTGGGAAGCAGCTGAGTGTGTTGGCTCTTCTTGGAAGTGAGGAGAGCTAAACTGCATTTTAAAAACAGCGTATTTACTAGTGCATAGCAGGATTGTTAATAGGTGACTGTCTTTGCCGAAGCGTTCTCTGCATCTTTAATCTGGCCCCTTGCTCTCTGAACTATCCCCTCTGGTAGTGATGCTTTCAGAGCACTGGATCCAGCAGGACTTCTGTTGTCTAATGTGCAGCTTTGAGAGTTCACAGAGACATGATCTCATCTCTTATGAAGCATTACAAGAACAGACCAATCTATATAGACAGATTGTGGGGTTCGTTTTCCCTCCAGTCTATCTCCTCTCCCTCCACAGAGGAAAAAGAAAAAGAAAGCCTGTGAAACAAATATGCACGGTCAAGAAAAACAAATCTCCACATTAGCCATGCTCAAAACTATTTGTCTCATTCTATGTTTTTTAATCAATCACCTCTAATTAGGAAGTAGATCACATTCTTCATTACTAGCCCTCTGGAATCATGGTTAGCCCTTTCATTGATTATAGTTAAGTCTTTCAAAATTGTTTGTCTTTATAGTGTTCTTACAATAAAATAAAAAATTTTGTGCTCCTAGATCTGCCCACTTCACTCCGCATCAGTTCATACAAGCCTTTCAGGTTTTTCTGAAATCATCTATTTTATCTTTTTGTATAGCCCAAGAGCATTACATTACATTCATATGCTCTAATTCATTCAGCCATTACCAAGTTGATGAGAAATCCCTTTATTTCCAGGGATTTATAGAATAAAGAAGGCAACATGATGCACCATGAAAATAATTGGTGTAAGTACTTTTGTATATATAGTTACTTTTCCTCTCTCTTTCATCTATTTGGACTCTTTTGCTCTAGTATGGAGGCATTAAAGCTGATTTTCAGCAAATTGAGAAAAAAGCAAATGACTGATAAACTCAGAGCAGCCATTCATGGCTTATGAGAAGGGTCCCAGAAAGGTATTAAACCAGCAGCAGCAGCAGCAGCAGCAGCAGCAGCAGCAGCAGCAGAAACCTGCCACACTACCTGAAAGTCCCTCATTAGAACATTGCTTCCTGTCTGTTGTCTTGTTGAAATGCACCTCTGATTCCTATCCATAAAGTCATGTTTAGCACTTGTGTCATTTCACCCTCTTTGCCTCAGTTTCCTCATCTGTAAAATGATCTAGAAGAAAATCCCAACTATGGTCATAGTCAGATACAGATGAACAACAACAACATAGCTGTCAATCACTATTCTAGCAGAAAGCATAATGAGATGGGCTTGGAGAAAAATGAGACCTCTCCAAGACCCTCCATTATCTCACTGAAGTGGCATGGGCATCCTCAAGAATTCCACATCCAACTGACTCAGTAATGACTCATGAGTCACCTGTGTAAAGCACTTTTCCAACTTGAAAAGACTGTCCAAGCCCTAGCTGTTACTAGGAAAGATAAGAGGAAGATTTCTAATAAACTGAGCTGTCCAACATTGGAATAGACTCCATTGAAGAAGTAGGAAATTCTTCATTATTAGAGGTCTTCAAGAGAGAACCAGATGACCATTTGTCAGAAACTTTGCAGAAAAAAAATGCCTCTTTCAGAAGTAGGGTTGGACTTGATAACCTCTGAAGCCTTTTTCAAAACTAAAATTCAGTAACTATGAAAACCTGAGTAGGAAGTCATGTGGCATTGAGAAAAGAACCCTAGTCTAGAATTCAGGAAGGTAGGGATTTTGTTGCTCTATGCCTAGCTCATAGGTATTTAACAGACATTTATTGACTAATCATTGGTTCCCAAATATGCCACTAACTCATTCTGTGTATCATTCTCCTTTCTTGCCCTTAGTTCCCCTATCTGAAAAACATTTCTCACTGTCTAGATAAGATGTTTTCAAAGGTCTCTTCTAACTCTAATTAATATTCTATTACATGATAAACAAACTTAGTATGTGGGTAGGAAATGGTAGATTTGGGAGAGAAATTTTCATCTGATCATATTCCAATGATGAGATTAATTCCCACCTCTTCCATGAAGCCTTTGATCAAGCTTCTAAGGACCTACCTTCCCCTCTGTGAGCTTCAGAGCTCTCATCTACCTTGCCATATTGCCTTATGATATGTCTTTTAGTATTGTCATAAAATTTGTTCAAATGTCTTGAGAATAGTGACTCTTACCCCTCTAACTAAGCTGGGAACTCCCTGAGAGTGGAGTCTCTTATCTCCTCCCCTATAGGCTTCTTCTTCTTCTCTCCCCCATAGGCTGGACACAGTGAAGGATTAGTGGTTCAATTGATTTTCTGAAAATGGCTTTAGAGAGAAGACCCATTCCATCAGGTCATGTTTTCAGATCTAGATAGGAAGGCCCAGTTGGGTAAAGGAAGGAATAGCCATAGACAGATTTTCCCAAACCAAGAAGAGCAAGGTAACCTAGTGGTTTGACATATCTGCTATATTTTAAAACCTTACTTGGCTAAGCTGGAAAATCCTGCCTGCAGTTACTCATAGTTAATTGCCAACGTGTCTCCTGAATCATATGTCTCATTGCCAGCAACCTACTTAGCACAGAGCTGAGTGCTTTCAAACAGGGATTTCCATCCCTGAGCCATGTCTGCTGCTGAAGAGGACTCCCTAAGCACTAGTATCCCTGATGATAATGACAGTAAAGCCTTTAAAATGGATGGCACAGAGTTTTCTTTCCTGGTGAGTGCTTCCTTGGCCCAATAGACAACATTGGCTCTGGCAGGATGTTAGCCTCAGGACATCCTGAGGGGAAAAAAAAACAAAAACCCACAAGGTTATAGGGAACTGGCCAGGTCTCTGTTTTGAGAAACCAGCTAGTCTTTTCTCTCTAGAAAATGGAGCTTCTGCTCCTACTTTCTGCTCTCTGGTTTAGCACAAACCAGTAGGGAACCTGGGAGAAGTCTGTTCTCTTAGCTTTTCTCTGACTGCCCAGTGGACAAGAAGCTCTCTATTTTCCCAAAGTACTGAGAGGGGCTAGCCATAAGCACAGACAAAGGATAGATTTCATTTGGAAAATTATATCATTCGTTGGAACTACCCCAAAGCCTAAAAGTCTACCATATAAAGTCTTTGTTTCCTCAGGAGAGGTAGAAAATGGTCCAAAGGGATAAATGGTAGAAATGGGTAGAAAGAGTCATAGAATTTAGGGAAAGTAGAGCTTATAAAGGAGGTGTTAGTTGCCCAAATTCATACAGTAAGGTAGAACCAGGAGCTGGACTGGAATCTAGATCTTCAGATTCTGTGTCTGGGCTTATTTTCCTTGGATGGAGAAACCTTCCAAACCTATCATAGGATCCCAAAAATAGAGTTAGAAAAGGAACCTGAAAGGCTGTCAAGTTCTAATTCTTTCCTTTTACATAGGAGGAAACAGAGACTCCTAAAAAACTAAATGACTTGATTTGCCCCTCTAACTAAGCTGGGAATTCCCTGAGAGTGGAGTCTCTGATCTCCTCCCCCATAGGCTTCTTCTTTCTTCTCACACAGTTGCAAATGGGTTTTGAATTCAAGTCTTCTAACTCTGAATTCAGCTCCCTTTTTATACCTTTCTCATTGCTTCCCATATCAGAACTGTAAAAGGACAGACAATGGCTGCCACCCCCTCTTATTAGACATTCCAATCTGCCTGCCTTCTTACTGAGTAAGTCATCTAATCCTCTCCAGAAACTCTAACTGCAGAGGGTTAAGGAGAAATCTATGGAAATTAACTCAAGTTTATCCTCTCCATCCTCTCTTCATAATCATCTGAAATGATTAAGCAGCAGAGTCCTTTGTGATGTCCCCATAATATGATTGTAAAAAGTACTAAGGGAGGAGAAGGAAGGCCTGAGGTGAAAAGGGACTAGAGGAAGTGAGAACCAGCTAGTGAATGTGAGCCATTCCTGCCTCCCCTATTGTTGGAAGTTCCCCACCTTTCTAAAGGGTAGGAGAGGAGGTTGGCATTATATGGAATGTGGGATGGTAGAAATGGTCCATAGAGCCCTAAAGGGCTTTGAAGAAGTCTTTCCTTTGTAGGTTCTCTGCCTTGAACCTATCTGCTGCCAGGCTGAGAAATGTAGAAATGGTAAACCAAAGAAGTGGGCACTGGAAGCCTAGGAAAATAAGGGCATGGGTATGGATCAGAGCAGAAAGGGGTAGATAACTTCTAGCAGAATTCTAGGGAGAGAGAATATTTGTTGCCTGTGAGTGGGTTGGAACCAACATTGGCTTTGCTAAGAGTTCTGGAGATTCTGCAGGCATGTCTAGGAAAGAATTCAGGAGAAAGTAACCAGAATGTCTTTATGCTTCAAAGGTAGCTTGCTTTTAGGTAGGAAGGAGAACATCAAGCCTCAGAATCAGGAGACCTTGGTTAGAATCTCAGCTTTGTCATTTACTAGCTAAGTGACCTTGGGCAAATCCCATAAATTCTCTGACCCTTGGTTTCTTTATATGTAAAATGGAGACTTCTTCACTTCCTCAAAGGTTATTGTGAGAGCCAAATAAGATAAGGAATGTAAGACTTTGTAATCTAAAAATTGCTATGGGGATGTGAAGAATTAGTAATATTCAGAGGAGTTTCAGAAGTCAGAAGATTAAGTGGCCCATTGGGAGCTCTTCTTGAGCAGCACAACAGAGATAGGGACTAAAGCTTCAGGGACAACACAGGGAGAGTGGAAAAGTAGGTAGGCAAGCAGTTATAAAAGCAGTTAGGTGATATAGTAGATAAGAGTGCCAGGCCTCGAATCAGGAAAACTGACTTCAAATCTGGTCTCAAACACTTACTACTAGCTATGTNCTCTCTCTCTCTCTCTCTCTCTCTCTCTCTCTCTCTCTCTCATTCTCATTCTTCACTCCCTTATCCTTACTCTGACCCATTCCTGGTGGAGTTGATCTAATAGGCAACAGCTGCCCTTTGTGTGCAGGACAGATGTTCTCTGCACAAAGTTATTGACCCTTTTGGGGGGAGGGAGAGAGGGAGAGAAGGAGAGAAGAAAGAGTGGGAGGGAGAGAGAGACAGAGGGAGGAGGAAAGGAGAGAGGGATAAAGAGGAGGGAGAGAGGGAAAGAAGGAGAGAGAAAAGGGATGGAGAGGGAGGGGGGAGAGGGAGGGAGAGGAACAGAGGGAGACAGAAGGAGAGAGGGAGAGGAAGAGACAGAGAGGGAGAGAGAGAGAAAGACAGAGCTAGGGAGGGAGGGAAGAAAGGAGGGAGGGAGAAAAGGAGGGAAGGAGAGAGGAAGGGAGGAGGGAGGAGGGAAGGAAGAGAGAGAGGGAGAATGCAATTCTAGACCAAATTAATAGAAGTTTAATGATCAGAATGAAGGGGGTGATGATATAACTGTCCTATGCCCTTGTCAGAGCATGGCTGGAAGGGTTTATTCATCCCAATCAAGAGAAATCCTGAGAATACCATAGCCTGGTTCATCATACTCTCCTAAAAAGGATCCTCAGCTCCTTTATAAGAGCTCAGGAAAGACAAGGACACTGACAACCTGGATTGTTCAAATCCAAAGGAAGGTCACTAGGATGGTGAAGGGACTAGAAACTTTGTCACATGAGAGTCAGCTGAAGAAACTGAGAACATTGAGACAGGAGAAGAGAAGAGAAGCCTTAAGAAAGACAAGATAACTGTTTTCAAGTACTAGCAAGGTTGCTCTGGGGAACAGAAGACAGCTAGGGAGTACAATAGATAGATCATGAGGCCTGGAGTCAAAGAGATTTATCTTTCTGAGTTCAGATCTGGCCTCAGACACTACTAGCTAGGTGACCCTGGGCCAAGCCATTTAACCCTGTTTGCCTCAGTTTCTTCATTTGTAAAATGGGATGGAGAAGGAAATGGCACACCATGGCAGTATCTTTGCCAAGAAAACCCCAAATGAGGTCACAAAAAGTTGGACCGAACAACAGCAACCTAGGGAACAAGTTTAAATTTGCTTGGTTTAGCTTAGATTGAAATTTCATGTCCACAGATTTAGGCTTCAGTGCAATCTAATCCAATGAGCATATATTAATCACCTATTAGATGCAAGGCATCCTGCTAGGTTCCTAAAGAGAAAAACTAAAAAAAAAAAAAAAAAAAATTCCTGCCCTCTGGGAGTTTACATTCTAACCAGTGGGAATACAACATATCAGCAGAAATGTACATACATGACAATTGAAGGTGGAAGAGAGCATTGACAAGGATCACAAAAGTTTTCTCTTGGAAACTCTAAGGGGTGTAGGGCGGGGACTCACATATTCCTGACATAGGCAAAGCCTTATGTAAGGATGTAGAGGCAAGTAGGCAAAACTAACTAAAACATAGAATGTGTGCATAGGAGTAATTTTCAGGAATGCTGGATTTATAGCCTGATGCTAAGTTATAAAAGGCCATAAATTACAAGATTAGGAGTTTGTGTTTTGTCCTACAGACAAAAGGAACCATTGCTGCTTCCTGATCAGGGAAGAGCCAACTCTAGACTGAGGTGATAGGGTGGGCTGTGAGGTCTTCTCTCATAAATCAACATTACTGTTAAGGAATGGGTGTGGGGGTAGAGTCATGGTAGTGACAGTGACATAACCTGATGGCTAGGAGAAGTCACCTGAACCAGAAGATGCCCAGAGCATCCCAGAATCAGCGTTCCAGGCTAAGGGTAGGAGCTTTTGGTCAGCTCTTCTTCATCAAATACTTGGAAAGGGGAGGGCAGGGGCAGATTCAAAATTCACAAGAGTTTGATTAGTTTGGGATTAAATGGTGCCACTGTTTGTCTAACTTGGACAGAATTAAAAATGTACAGGGTGTCCCAAAAGTCTTAATACAGTTTTAAACTTTAGTAAGCCTTGAAAGTTTTAATTATAATGATAGTGACAATAATGATGGCTTTCATTCTGTATATATGCTTTGTAAATTAAAAAGTGCCTCAGATAGCATATTCCCTTTTTCAATGAGTCCTTCATTCTGTAATTAACATTGCCTGACCATTTTTTAAACCCTTCCCTTCCATCTTGGATTTGTTCCAAGGCAGAAGAATTAAGGGCTAAGCAATTAGGATCAAGTGCTGCCCGGGATCACACAACTAGAAAGTGTCTGAGGTCAGATTTGGACCCAGGACTTCCCATCTCTAGACCTGACTCTCTATCCATTGAGCCACTTAGCTGTGTCTTACAGTAAGACTACACTAAAACTTTTGGGACACCTGAATAGATATGTGCTTTCCCAGTATAAAATAAAATCTCCAAGGAAATTCAGGAATATGAATCAGGAGTAAATGTGCCTAATTTGAGGGTGCTATCTTGGTAGGGTAACAGGTTGGGAGTATGGAAATGGGCTGGATGCAGTAGATCTTCAAGATAAAAACTGGTCAAGCTCCGTGAACTATATATAAGTAGAGATAAGATATCTACAGTACTTTTTAGTCTACAGAGCAGTATATATAAATGCAAGCCCTCATCATTGCCACTGTCATCTTCATGAAAATTTCAGAGGCCAAGTCCCCAAGAGAGCCTGAGATTCCCCCAAGGAACATACCATCTATAGATCTGTGCCTAGACCACATTGTCCCTAAGCCATTGCATTCCTCTAGTACTGTGGTAAGTACTTTACAAATAATATCACAAAATCCTTGTAGGTAGATGCTATTATTATCCCTATTTTACAGGTAGAGAAACTGGGGCAAAGAGGGTGAGTGACTTGCCCAAAGTCACACAGCTGGTAAGCTGCATAAGACCAGATTTGAACTTAGATCTTCCTGACTCCAGATCTAAAACTAGTAGCCAGATTCCCAGTGGCAAAGGCTTGCTTAAGGCCAGCAGACCCTGCTGTTTTTCTGGCTCTCATCCAGACCTTTGGAGGTGAGTTCTCTTCACTGGTTCTCCAGGAAGACCCTGTAGGAGCACTGAGGAGGGTAGGGTGGTGGGTGGTGGTGAGTCCATCCCCACTGCCAGCTCAGTGGGGTTCCAGTCACAGGTGCTGCTTCAATTGTGCCTCCTCCCTTTTGATGCCTATGGGATAATCAGAATCTAATTCAGCAGAGTTTGAGAGGCAGTCAGCCCATCCCTGCACCACAGCACATTCAATGCGCTCGATTGCCCATTGAGGGGCCGTGTTTCATCCCATGAAAGCCCCCTGATGAGGCCACCTGTATGGAAAATTCCCTCTGCGTGGCAACTATATCCACACACAGCCCAGTGGGCTTCCCGGCTTTCCCCTCCCTCCCTCCGCCTCTCTGGACAGAACCTGCCACTTATCACTGATGGGATTTCGCCCAAGTCTTCCTTGGGGGAGTGAGTAGAGAGAGAATACACTTCACCCAGGACACAATTGTCTGTTCAGTCATTCAGCCCATCTCTTCCCCAGGCTTCCTATGTGGTGAATTGCTGCAATTGCGGTCCTCCTCCTGGCTAATAAGAGTTGCCTGGTGAATCACAGAATGGCAGGGCTGGAAGGGCTTATAGATCATAGGACACCAAATGTAGGAATGGATCCTTAGTGCATAGGATGGCAGTACTGGAAGGGACTTTAAAGGGTTTAATCCCCTTTTTTAATCCCCTTATTTTGCAAGGAAGGGAGAGAGAGAGAGGGGGGGAGAGAGAGAGAGAGAGAGAGAGAGAGAGAGAGAGAGAGAGAGAGAGCGCGAGCACAGGAGACTTGCCTAATTGGGATTACACAAGTAATGGCAGAACCAGGACCACAATCCAAGGTTCATAAATCCCAAGGCAGATTTCTTTTAGATATGCCACACAATTTCCTTTCTATCCCTTCCACTGAATGAACCAACCAATCAATAAACACTGATTAGGTGACTGCTATTGTGCCAGGTAATATATTAGGCACTGGTGATAACAAAAATAAGACTTCTTGTCTTCAGGGAGCTATGTGTTCTCCTGAGGGTGGAATACCACCCATTTGCAGATAAGCAATTACAGAATATATACACAAAATATATAAATATACTACCTTACAAGTCCTATACCTTTTTGCCCATCAAGCATCCAGCCTTTCCATGGTGAGGCTATTTTTGTGAAGAAAGGCAAAGTTGGAGCATGGGACTGAGCTAAAAACTATGTCAGTCATAACAGATTCAGATAGAAACAGGGGCCATTCAACAAAGAATATTTAAGAATGCCTGTGAGCTGCGTATTGATTTAGTCCTAAAATGTTAAATTATCTGTTTTATTGTATTTTTATTTAGTTAGTTAAATCTTTCTGGATTCTATTTTAATCTGGGTCAAGCCACACTTGGCAGTATTGTGGGCCACATGTGGCCCAGACTTGCATGCTTGACACCTCTGCTTTTGGCCATTGACACTGACCTCAGGTTAGCTACTATTTCCGAGATGAGGCTCTAAGCACATCAGAGACTCTGGGGAAGTGAACAAATTATAGTCCAATTAGCAGAGTAATGTTCAAGGCTATCTGGGTGATTACACACGAGGCCATTCTCACCCAAGATACCAGAACTGTCTGGCTGCCGAATAGAGTTAGGGGGAACACAATTGGGAGAGACAGGCAATGTTGCAACAATTGAATTAAAAATGGATCCAATCCTTCCCAGTCTTTCCATTACACATATTTAGTTACAGCCACTCTTGAGGGGAATGAATATAGGTGATCCTTAGTTAAGGAAAAAGGAGAAGATTATGTCCCTGAGACAATAATCAATGTCTCTGGCCACAGGGCTCCCTGACTTAAGTAGCACTCGGAGCACCCACATGGAAGCCAAGAGCCTTGGATACCTCCCTGTCTTTAGCTCTGTAGCTAATTCCTATGTGACCTAGGGCAATCTCTTCATTCCTTTTTCTCTTCTGAAGCTTTATTTTTCCTCTTTATAATGGGAATCTCTGCCCAGCTTCTCTCATGGGATCATCATGCATCAAATGAGAAAATGAATGAGATTGAGTATGTGAAAATGGAATAAAGTTAAGAGCTATATAAATATAAGCTATTATCATGTTAACTTTCCTTATTATATGACAGGACATATGCCTCTTGTCCAAATGATGACATGCATATTTGGATGGTCAGTCCATTGAGTACATATCCATCAGTACATATGTCTTAGAGAGGCTCTGGATAAGGAGCTAATGGACAAGGAGTTAATCCCAGAACAGAATAAGTGAAGGAAAGCAAGCCAAATGGTATGTGGGAAAATCGTACAACATTTTTGGTGATTCCAAACTATACTTTCTCTCAGAAGCCTGTTGTTTTAACACTAACTTTCTCCTAGTGATGCTAAATTTCTGAGAATGATGAAGAACCACAGTCTATAAAGAATCCACATTTTGAGTGACCCAGAGGACATTGGAGAGAGCTCTGTGGTGGACTTAGGCAAGCCTCAGCCAATTATCAGTGATGACCTGTATATAAGAAATTAGAGGAAAAACATAAATAGGACATTTATGACCAGGGAAGTAGATGATCCAGTAAAGAAGAGAATGTGCAGAATCATAGATTTCCAGCTCTACTGCCAACAATGATACTTTGGAAATCCTTAAAATACGAGACAGAGACAGAGCGAGAGCAAGAGCGAGAGCGAGAGAGAGAGAGAGAGAGAGAGAGAGAGAGAGAGAGGCAGGCAGGGGAAAGGAGGGAGGGAGAGAGGGAGAGGGAGAAAGAGAGAACTCCTAGTTTATCAGACAGATCCTCAGATCCTCTTTGGAGGAGTTACCAAAAAACATGGCCACAGAATAAAAAGGTATGCCTATATTCATGGAATAACTCACAACAAGGAGATCCCAGATCCTTCAAGAGCAGAATAAGACCCAGACAGGTTTCTGATCGCTAAGATTCCTTCCAGCTCTAAGAAGATGATCCCCTTTATTCTTCAAATCGAAGCAAAAACTTTCAAAGAGCTGAATCTCCAGCTAGAATTCCAAGTGCTCTCACACTACCCAGATCCCTTTCTGCACAGGGTCCTATTGTTTCTATAAACTTCTCCATATCTTTCTCCTACTTTTCTGGAGGGAAGAGCCCATCTCAGTCTATTCCCTTCTTCATTCCTAAACTTCATGTCCCCTGGCTGTGTCACTACCACTCTATTTGGCCTAAAAGTTCCTTGTACTCTCCCTTATTCTTCATCCTCAATTTCTCTGCCATCTTGGCCTGTTGATATGTTGGCAATGTGAGTAAACTATGCATCTTTCAAGGCTCAAGCCAAATGTCACCTCCCCAAGGAAACCTTCCATATAGCTTTCCATATAAAAATGATCCTTGCCTCCTCTGCACAACCCCTCATTTGTATGGTGCATGGGGTTTAGGGTACTTTCATGTTTCAAAGCTCCTTGAATACAAGCCATATTATAATATGTTAAGGCCCATGTTAAGAATGAGTGACCTGATAATCCTGTTTTATAAGAATCAGTTAAAGGAAATGGGGATGTTTAGGCTTAAGAAGATTTAAATGGGATATTTCACAGGATTTAAAGTTGGAGAAGACCCTAAAAATCATATGCTCCAACCCTTCATTTTATAGATGGAGAAACTGAGACCCAGAGATGCAAAATATCTCCTCTAAGGTCTCACAAAAGGTACTAACTTTTGGAGCTGAGATTTAAATTTAGATCCTCTGCTTTCAAATATATTGCTATTGTTATGTGGGAGAAAGCTTGTCTGTTTTGTTGGGAGAGGGAACAATAGGGGAAGGTTACTGCATGCTGTCCAATCAGTTCACTTGGTTCCTGGTCATATAAAAAAAGTCCAGAAGAAATTTTCCACAACAATTAGGCTTCCTGAATCTGTGACACTGAGCTGAGAGTCCTCATAATTTTTCCCCCAAACAATTTTACTACTCAGCACAGAGGCCAAGCATGGAACCTTTCAGTTCAAAGGAAGCCTTGCTGTGAGCGTATTATGTTTTAGTTGAGAAATAGCACAAACAGAATGTTGCTGTGAATTCTGTTTGATTTGTGCTTAAAATTTGTCTGCCACTTTGTGATCTTAGACCTGAGTTTTCCCCTCTATAAAATGAGGGAGTTGGATCAGATGACCTCTAGGAACCCTGCTAGCACTCAAAAATTCTAAAATCCAATGTTTACATGATCATTTCTTGAATTAAATTGAAATTTGTTGGTCAAGACTATGTCTGTCAGTGACTGTAGGAGTCCCATGACTTCTGACACATACAAAAAAGGGAAGGACTCGGAAAGTTTTATCAATAATGCAGTCAGTGCTAACCTTGTGGCATGAAGCCATTACCTAATACCTAGGTGTTCTCTGGGCATAAGACCTCAGGCAGCTCACAGCACAACCTCATGCATAAGACTTTTTTGAGGATACCCACAATGGAAATACAGACACAAAGTGAAAGTGGTCAAGGTAACCAGATTGCCCCAAACCATACTATTTAACCCCCATTTCTCTTACTCTTCTTCTGACGGACACCTACAACTATGTTATAAGACTCTCTTTGCTTGATATGATGTCTGAATATAACATGGGAAAGGCAAAAACAAAAAACAGAAAACCTGTTGGCTTCCATCAGGGTTATTGATAATAGATGCGGCCTTCCTGCTCCCACAGCTAAATTGTTCAGACTCCAAAACTGCAATAATTCCCTCTTTGGTTGGGAAATTTTGTTTGTTTCTGTTATAACTATGTGTGAGGAGACAAGTTAGTAAGGAACAAGTGAGTACAGAATTTATAGCCAGCGTATCTTATACCAAGATCAACGGGAAGGTTTTGGCAATGATGTAGCATCTAATAAACACAGAATAAATGTTCATTAAGGATGTATGAGAAGCATCTTGCCTTTGAGCATTTTTATCACTAGTGTTGGTGGTATTGGACTAGAAACCACTGTGAATCTTTCTTTCTCTTCTAAAGCACCTAGGCTAGAGTCTCTAGCAAGAAGACCCAGTGCCCTCCCCAGAGATTTGATGTGATCTTGGAAATTACTACTTGTCTTTAGACTCAGGTAGTGGGTCTTAAAGGAATGAACTATAGTCTGGTTCATTTGCCCAGTATTATTTTGTTAGGTTTTGAAGTAACCTGGTGCCCAAAAGAGAACTTGGTGTTTTGTCTATAGTCAAGGTCTAAGGAATACAAAAGAGTGGTTAGAATTGGGTTTGCAGTTGGAGTTAGTAAGTAGGCAGGAGTAATTCAGTTTTATAGGCTAGTTACAATTTGTTGGAAAGAAGGTAAGGAGATGCAGTGCATTATATATTTTTAACTGTGTATATACCCAATATACTCTGTCTTGCACATAGTGTTTAATAGATCCTTTTAGAATTGAACTGTAGAACCAGCACAGTTTACACAAAGGCAGTCAAAGAATAGGGAGATTAACATGGCTGGCCTGAATATGGAAAGTGGAAGTGGACCATAAAAGATGAACCATTTGGGTTGACAGAGAAGAGAAAATATGAATCAATAAATCAATTAATTAATTGATGAATTAATTATAAAGTATTTGTTAAGAAGGGCAGGTAGTTGGCTCAGTGGGTAGTGAACCAAGCCTAGAGGCCTGGGTTCAAATCTGACCTCTGACACATCTTACTATGTGACCTTAGGCAAATCACTTAACTCTAATTGCCTAGCCCTTACTGCTCTTCTGCCTTGAACTTATTATCAATTCCAAGAGAGAAAGTAAGAGTTGGTAGGGGAGAGAGATGTATTAAGCATTCACTATGTGCTAAGCTTTGAGAATACAAGTAGAAAAAAAAAATGAAATGGTATCTGCTTTCAAGGAACTCATCCTTTAATTGGGGAACAAATGCACAGAAAAGAGTTCAGCTAAAGGACAGATAAAAAATCACACATATCCTAAGGGCTTAGCTGCAGGGTAGATGGCAAGACCCTAGAGTTCTTAGTTAGGTTGCACCAGCAGGTCAGAAGACAATGTTCAGGGATACAGAGGTCCTAGTAGCAAATAGTAAGGCTTGGAAGACTTTAGGATATAGTTGCAGGATAGCTAGTAAGACCTAGTGGTCCTCCATTTTCCTAGGTTAGCTAGCAGTTGATGACACCCAGCTCATCCAAATGGTACAGACAGCTATGCTGAGCTTCCATCTCAGTCAGATCAGATGGGATCTGGACAGCCCAAAGGTTGCTGAGAAAGGGAAGGTGTGGAGATAAGAATGATGTAATACCTTAGAGTTAGGTGAAGTACAATAGGATCCTGAAGAAAAAGCAAGAAAAAGGAAGTATGTCTTCTGTCAAATAGATTGGTGTTCAAACTCCCATCCCTCTCACTAAAGTTCTTTGCCTCAGCCTTTGATGGAATGTGCTTGGTTACAACAGGGCTCTATGATTAAAATATGGTCACAAAATCTCATCAGTCCATATTATGTCTTAAACTGGTGGTCAATGTTGGCTTGAAATTGAAAATATTCTATGGCTTCATCTCAGAATTTTAATGGTCTTGACAGAAGTCCTGGGCTCATCACTGAGAGGGATACAAAGATAAACAAGGCAATGCCTTTGTCCTCTAGGGCCTCACAGTCCAATAATAGTAGCTAGCCTTTATAAAGTTCTTTTTAGTTTGGGACCCTTACCTGTTACCTCATTTGGTCCTTACAACAACCCAGTGAGGTAGATACTTTATGACTCTCATTTTACCAATGAAAAAACTGAGGTTGAGAGAGTCTCAGGGACTTACTCAAGATTACACAACTAGTAAATGTCTGATATGGAGTTTGAAAGCCATTCATCTTGATTCCAGGTCCAACATTCAGTCTACTGTGTACTGTATCTCCTAAGTCTATAAAAATACTAAATATTCCAGAAGGGAAAGAAATTACAGCCTGGGAGAAGGGGAAGAGAAAGGATTCAGGTGGTACTTGAGCAAGTGTTGTTTGGGAACAGAAATTCCAGGCTTAGAAGTGTTGGAAGTAAAGACTTAAAGGTAGAAATATAGGTAGACAACAAGTAGGGCAATTGGACTAAATCCTGGAAAAAAAGTTGATCGAAACTAGCTCTTGTAGGACCTTTACTGAATGAGAGTTTCAGTAGTTTAGACTTTATTTCATAGCAATGGGGAACAACAGAAGGTGGAAGAGAATGATACAATGTCACAGGATCACAATGGTACTCTGGAGGAGAAATCCAGAAGTATAAGATAACCATCACTTGATAGACAGAGGGACCAGAGTTCCAGCAGAATTGGAGACAGCCAAATGCTACAAGGAATAGAGCACCAGATCTGAAGTAAGGATGGCCTGAGTTCAAATCCATCTTCAGACATTTCTTGCTGCATGACTTTGGGTAGTCACTTGACCTCTGCCTTCCCTTCCTCCACATCTGTAAAATGGATTAATAAAAGCAGAATTAATAAGGATAAAATGAGATTATATTTGTATAGCATTTTGCAAATTTTAAAGTGCTATGTAAATATTATCTATTATCATTAGTTATTATTCTGGACAGGAAAGGAAAAAGAAAAGGAGAGAGGGAGAGACAGGGACAGAGAGAGAATGAATGAATGAGGGAGTCAGAGTCCCTGTTGTTAAACTCTTAGCTATACCTGCCTACTCTCTCCTTGCTCCTCTTCATGGCTCAGCCAGAACCACTGTTGCCAGGCAACTGCCTCCCCCCTTGGGTCCCTGGAGGAAAGGAAGAATCTATTGAAGGGGTTGGAGTCTGTGTCTTTGGACGTCAATGTTTTCCTAACTGGGCAGCTTATCAACAAACTCAGGAAGCCATCTTCCCCACTCTTCTCTACCCTTTTATGGCCAGGGTCCAATGAGGCAGTTGCTTCTGTAAAGAATGAAGCATTTTCTCTGATTCCACAGAAAAAGAAGTCATTGTTCTTACCTTTCACCCTCTTTGCCCAAAGAAGGATGTCCAGAAGAGTGACTGTGTGACTTTAAGCCAATCCCTTTCCCTCTCTGGGCCTTGTTTTCCACACCTATCAAATAAAGGAGTTGCGCCCTCTAACAAGCCTTCCAAATCATCATCCTTTCATTTCTGGAGTCAGAATCACCTTTCACAAACTACAAGAGTAATTTTTTTAATCGTCCCTCCTATTTTAAGTATGGATTCTGAGACAGAAGAGTGGCAAGGACTAGTCAGCTGGGTTAAGTGACTTGCCCAGGGTCACACAGTTAGGAAGCCAGATTTGAAACCAGGATCTTCTGGCTCCAAACCTGGTCTAGCTGCCCCCAAGAAAATGATTTTAAAGGGCCCACCTTTCTGTGGCACTTCATGGTTTAAAAATTGCTTTCCTCACAACATCATTATATCCTACTTCCATGATTATTATATTATTTCCCCGGACTCTGCCTTCTATTAGCTTGATAAGCTCAGTTACGTGACAGGTTGTTGACCACATTTGGAGTACTAAGTGTTCAATTCTGGACACCACTTTTTAGAAAGGTTATTGATAGATTTGGGAGCATCCAGAGGAGGCCAACCAGGATGGAAAGGGAAGTTTAGCTTAAAGAAAAGAAGAGAGGGCAGCTAGGCAGCTCAGCATATTGAAAGCCAGGCCTGGAGGCAGGAGGTCCCCGGACCTCAGACATTTTCCAGCTGTGTGACCCTGGACAAGTCCCTTAACCCCCATCGCCTACCCTTACTTTCTTCTGCCTTAGAACCAATATACAATATTGGTTTCTACGACTGAAGGTAAGGGTTTTAAAAACAAACCAAAAAAAAAAAAAAGAAGAAGAAGAAGAAGAAGACCAGAAATAGGATGGAGAAAGGCAATGTTTAGGAGGGACATGATAGTTATCTTTAAATCAGCCTCAGACACTTACTAAATGTGTGACCCTGTGTGAGTCACTTAACCCTGTTTGCCTCAGTTTCCTCATCTGTCAAAATGAGCTAGAGAAAGAAATGGCAAATCACTCTAGTAGCTTTGCCAAGAAAACCCCAAATGAGGCCATGAAGAGTTGGACATGACTGAACAACAAATCCAAAAAATGTGAAAGAGTGTTGGTCCCCAAGAACAGTAATGGGTCTACAGGGGCAAATTTAGGTCTGATAAAATATAATAAACAAATAAAAGAGAAAATTGTTCAATGAGGACATCTGTCCCAAAGAGGAGTGGGATCCCATGGGGTGGGAGAGAGAGAGAATGGTGCACTCTCTCTCCCTGGAGCTTTTCAGACAAAGGCTGTATCACTCCTTTGGGTGAGTGTATTGTAGAGGAGATTCTTGAGTAGATATGCATTGGTTGGAGGGCCTATGAGGTCCTTTCTAAAATGTTTTTAATAACTGGCTCTCCCAGGGGAAAAGGCCTCAGGGGAAAAAATAATAATCTCCATTAACTTTCTCTCTATCACTTTCTTACATACCTAACACACTGTATAGCCAGAGGTGCCAAACACACTATATTGCCAGAACCAGATTAAATTGTAAATGAAAAATATTTTTTAAAAAATAAATGAAAATATAATAGAAAATATATAATGTTTACATGTAGTTTTCTAAGTCAATATGTAGTTATAAACTTAAATGTGTGCATTGGTACCTTTTCCCTTGGGAGAATCAACCTCCATCTCTTCTCCAGCACTCAAAATTCAACCCTCTTTAAAAGCCCACTTCAAAATGTCTCCTCCTCCTCCATGGAGCTTCATTGATCTGCCCCACTTGGAAGTGTTTTCTAGCCCAGAGGTGTTAAATAGGAAGCCCTTTACTCCCATTTTCTCACCCACCCACCCACCCCTACACACAAATTTCTGGGTGCTGAGCCAGATTAAAATGTAATTGGGAAATGTTTAACCAAATAAATAAAAATGCAATGCAACATGGATAATGTTAATTAGAAGTTTTCTAAATCAACATGCAGCTGGCAGCAATCTGCTTCTATTTGTTTGACACTATTACCTCTGCTATTTCCATGACACTATGTATTCTTTATATATCCTTTTCATCTTTTTTCTTAAACCCTTACTTTCTGTCTTAGAATTGATACCTAAGTATTGATTCCAAAGCAGAAAAGTGATATTAATTGGGGTTTAGTGACTTGCCCAGGGTCCCATAGCTAGGAAGTGTCTGAGTTCATATTTGAACCCAGGTTCTTTTATCTCCAGGCTTGGCACTCTTATCTACTAAGTCACCTAGCTGCCCCCTTTTCATCTTCTAATCTGCATTATGTTTATTTGTGTGGTTCCTATCTAGACAATAAATTCCTGGAAAGTATGTACTTGGTGTTATTTGTCTTTGTAGTTCCCTCAATTCCAAGCATAATGCTTGGCAAACATTTAGCAAATGTTTGATAAGTGATTGGATATCTTATTGTCATAGTAGGAAAAAAATACCATTGCCTTGAACTTAGAAAAAAAATTGTGAGCAAATCCCAGCTCTGTTATTTACTGACATTTAGTAACCTTCTCTGAACTTTGGTGTCTTTATTTAGGAAATAAAGTTGGACAAACTGATCTCTAAAATTTTTTCTCTCCATAAATCATATGATTCTTTGAATGGATAAGCAAATTATGTTATTCTATCAGTATTGGAGATCCCACAGTGTAAGAATTCCTTCCACCAAGAGAGACCACAACTTTTTCTGGGACTGATTAGATATATACTTGGGAATTGTTTGAAGCAATAGCCCAGCATCACACAGCTAGAATCAGAAGCAATATTTGAACTCAGGTCTTCTTGACTCCAGACTTACCACTCTATCCTCTTAATCAAAACTGCCTCAATAATCCTAAAACTTCAGGCAAATATAGAAACTTCTCCAAATCCATTTCCACATCTAAAAAAATCAACCAAAAGACGTTTATTAACACTTATTATCTGACAAGTATCAATGGCTGCTTTGTCCTGTCTTTACCCAGAAGTCATCTCCTAAGTGCCAGGAGACAACTCTCAGGAGGAGCTTAGACTGGAAAGAAGCATCTGGAGCTCTGACTGAACTTCCTCTCAAGTCCTTTACCCTTCTGAGGGTAAACTACTGACTCTTGAGTTTTAAAACCCAGATTTTTTGTGTTTGGAGAAGAGATTGACATTTTCTTCCTTATTATTGTGGGTGAGGAGGGTGTAAGGAGGAGGTTATTTCATGATTCCTTTCTGCATTCAGCATTTTCTCTCACGACAGCCTTTGTGTTATGTCTCCTGCAGAAATGCTCTGCTTACCCAGGAAAAGCAATAAACAACCTTGGAAATTATAGTCTTTGGAGAGAATTACAAAGAGGAGCCCATCATCATCTCCCTTCATCGTAATGAAAAGGATCATTTGCAATAGTTCAGGAGACAAAGGCTTCCTCTCCCCTGGACAGAAGGAGCAGGCCCAAGGCCAACATTCCCCTAACTATGTGGTCTTGGCACATGGTCTCAGCACATGCAGGCTGAAGATGTGACTTGGCCACAAGAGGCCAGGACTGGGAGAAGATCCTCCAGAGAGAGAGGGAGACTAGCTGGGTTCTAGGCAAGCACAATTGTGGAACAAGCCAATAGAGTGAATTCTTACAACACATAATGACAAAGTAGTGCCAAGTCTTGGGGCTAGATACACATTGGTCCTGGGACAAGATATCCTAGAACTGGAAAACCCAATAACCTTAGGGCTTTAAAGAGTCTTAGTCCAACATGCTGATATTCTAAAAAAGAAGAATTTAGACCCTGAGAGGAGATGGGACTTTCCCAAGATCACTTAATGAGCTAGAACTCAAATGGAAACCTCATTCTCCAGGACTTTCTCCATCACGCCATTCTGATATCTCTTCCCTTTTCCTCTCGGAATATTCCTAACTAGACATGAGTACAGAAGGGCCCGCAGGAAAAATAGGGGAAAATATCCTGAGTTGACCAAAGAAAAGAAAAAGAGAGGCTTTTCCTTAATCCCAGTTTGTTTTCTTGTCTAGATCAGGATAAGCCAGAAAATCTTTCATTTTTCAATTCTTTTTATTATATTCTGATAATACCTTCTTTTTCAAATATATCCTTTCTCTGCTCCCTGTTTCTATGCTTCCCAGTGAGACATTTCTTATAACAAAAAACTAAAAGACAAAAGAGGGGAAAAATCAGTTCAGTAAAACTAAATAGCACAGCATCTGAGTCAGATAGTTTTAAGTATTTGGTTATTGTTCATCCTTGGTTTTTCTAATCCACTCTGCTATACCCTTCTGTATGGGTGAGTTCATCTCATTCACATTCACAGTTTTGATTACCAACTGTGTATTCCCCTTCATCTTATTTTCCCCTTTTGATCCTGTTCTTTTTCCTTTCACTCTATTCTTCCACACCAGTATTTTGCTTTTAATCTCTCCCTCATTTTCTCCTCCCTCTTATTACCATCACCACCCCCATTTCCCTTGTCTTATTCCCCTTCTGCTTCTCTACAGAGTAAGATAGGATTCTATGCCCCAATGAGTATGGTTGTTATTCCTTCTCTGAGCCAGTTATGATGTGAGTAAAGTTAAAGCATTTCCCATCACCACCCTTATCTTCCCCTTCACTGTAATAGTTTTTCACACCTCTTTAGGTTAGATAATTTACCCCATTCCATCTCTCCCTTCCTTTTCCTCTCAGTGCAATTCTCTTTTTCACCCCTTGATTTTTTTTTGCATATCATCCTAATCAGCTTACTTCCCCATCCTCTAAGTATACTCCTACCAATTGCTCTACTACTAATAAGAATTTTTAAGAATTCCAAACATCTTTTTTCCATGTAGGAATATATACAGTTTGACTTTATTGAGTCCCTTAAATTTCCTCTTTCTTATTTACCTTTTAGGCTTCTCTTGGGTCTTGGGTTTGGACTTCAAATTTTCTGTTTAGGTCTGGTCTTTTCCTCAAGAAAAATTGGAAATCTTCTATTTTATTAAATGACCATTTTCCCCCTGAAAGAATATACTTACTGGGTAAGCCATTCAGGGTTGTAAACTTAGATCTTTCACCTTCCAGAATATTATATTCCATGCCTTCTGATCCTTCAATGTGGAAGCTGTCTGATCCTGATTATAGCTCCATGGTATTTGAGTTGTTTCTTTCTGGCTGTTTGCAATATTTTCTCCTTGACTTGGGGGCTCTTGAACTTAGCTATTATGTTCCTAGGCTTGGTTTTTCTAAGAAAACCAATGACATCACAAAGTGATGTCTTGACTTGCACATGAACTAGAGTTAAATGAGGCAGAGTTGCACAAAGTCTCTCTCTCTTCCAGAATCATTGAAGTCCAGTATCAAGACAAAAGTCAAGACAACTTGGTGATGGCCTGGCATGCAAAGGATGCCCTTGGCATCTTCTTTGTCTGACCAAGCTCTAGTCACTCCACAATGTCTGCTTTAAACAGTTTCATGGCCACTGGAACAACTTGTTCTCATTCTCACATGCTTGGAGTAGATACCCCCTTAAGTCACTGACAGATTATCCTTAACATGGTTTAGTCCATCTACTGAGACAGTTTTACCGAGACATAGCCACAGCTTATAGCAACTTCTCATACAAGAGGTGTGAATCTTTTCTATATAACCTATTCACTCCTTGATACTTTGCAAAGGAAGGCACATTTTCTCATTTGTTCCCTGGGAGACAATCTTGAACATTATGGCTACCTAAGACTTTCATAATATCTTTTTTGTTGTTTTTTATTGTTGTTTTTCCCATTGATGTTGTTGTCATCCCTATTTAAATTGTTTTTCTAGTTCTACTTTAATTTGCATCTGTCCTCATTATTCTTTCCATAGTTCTCTGAATTCATTATGTTCTTAGTTTCTAATGGTGTGGTTATATTACATTACATTCGAGGACCACAATTAGCTGGTCCTCAGTCAATGCTGCTGGTAGCTCTTGAAGGTTTTCCTAATAGATTATCAGGCTGTTTTTTCACCATTATAGTCACCATCTCTCTGAATGGATGAGATTCCCAATAAAAGGAATCTACAAAAAGTTTTTGGCCTTCTTCAATCTATGAATCAATTCAGCAAATACTTATAGGCACTTAAATTTAAAATCTTGTGCTAAGTACTGAACATACACATCTAGGATGAAAACTCTGATCTCAAGGAGTTTATAGTCTAATACTCAAGTAACTCTGAAGAGTGAGATAAGTAAAAAGGAGAGATTCCATTTTATATTTTTTAAAAGGGGTCACTTTTGTAGGGAAGCAGGACCTATGAGAAAAGGAAGATTTTTGAAACCTGAGTTAGACTGAAAAGGATGAAAGTCAGTCACTCAATGAACACAATGATATATCTTCCATGTATCAAGCACTGAACTAAATTCTGAGGATTCAAAGAAAGAAAAACAGTGAGTGGATAGAAATGGAATTTTTCTGGCATTTCAGGCTGGTAGGAGCAGAGGCATGGAGCAGAGACAGGACAGAATGAGAACAGGGATACTAAGCAGTCTCATTTAGCTGGAATGTAGAAGAAAGTGAATAATAGGAAATAAAATACTGAAAGGTAGATTGGTACCACTTTGTGGAAGATCTTTAACAATCCAGGCACTAATTAAGAACCTACTGTGTGCTAGACCCTACTTACGGTACCTTGGAGGCTACTCAAGAAATTCTCCTTAGCCCTCTCTGCTCAAAGAAAGTGGCAGGAAGGCGAGTGTCCCCTCTACTCAGAAACCATGATCCAGGAGGTAGATTAAGGCAGGAATTGGGGTAAGCTAAGTCTCATGATGCATAGAACTGGGAACCTGTTATAATATGGCCATACACATGGCTTCTAATACCGAGGCACCCACTCCCCAGGGCTGGCATGGAAACTGGGAGACATTGTATGTAAAGGAGCAGAACCATTAGGCACAGGCAACATACAAGGATGGTGATTTCTAGTTTTCTCACCCAAATTACAGCATCTGCACTTGTTACTACTGAACCTATTAAGAGTAATTATTAGGAAAGCTCCAGGAACATGTAATTAGCATGTAATTACATGGCATTTGTTAAGTAATGTTTGGCATTCCCATGTGTGGGTATGGTGAGGCACTCTGGGTACTAGCTTGTTGTGTCCCAGGGTAAGAAGGATGGCATGATGATGGGAAAGAAATGTTTTTCCTCATGTGATCCATTTTCTTCTTGACTATGACCTTTGGAATCCTTCTCTGACTCAACCAGGTAAAGAGGGAAGTAATTGATGAATTTCCCACATCCTGCTGATTGGTAGTTCTAGCAGATTATCATTTCTAGGAATAAACAGTTAACTCCAAAAATTACTTATTTCAGTATGAACTTGAAATTTTCCTGATTTGCTCAGCCTTAGCTGCCAATATTGCCAAGGATCATAGGATTCAATGCTGGAAAAGATCTTGAATTCCTTTTCATTTTAAAAAGGTGGTTATATCGTATTTTTTTAAAAACCCTTACCTTCCATCTTAGAATCAATACTGTGTATTGATTTCAAGGCAAAGGAGTGGTGAGAGCTAGGCAATGGGGGTTAAGTGACACCTAAAGTCACACAGCTAGGAAGTTTCAGAGACCAAATTTGAACCTAGGACCTCCCGTCTTCAAACCTGGATTTCTATACCCTGAGTCCTTATATAGTTACCCCTCATTTAGTGTTAAAATAAAATTTCTAACTCAGGATTTATGTTTTATCCACTGTACCACATTAGAGAATCAGGAAATAATAAATCCTCCTTGGCAAATTGGTTGCAGATGTGTACAATACCCCATTGCCCTCACAATGCCATGGAGGGAGTACAAGCCAAGGGAGAAAAAAGCCAACTCTGCTGAATGGGTCCTGGCACTGACCTGCTTGGCCGAGTCAATCTACCCCTAGGCCCTCTCTTTCTCCTTACCACTTGTATAGGAAGCCTGTGATATTGAAAGCCTGGAAGGAGATGGAAAACTAAACTAAAATCTATGAACTTCATGGAGACATCTGGAAAAAAGTTTAGAGATTTGGTTGAGCCATTCGAATTTGCTAGAAGAACTAGAATTTAAGAAAGCATCAAAAAACCCAGCTATGACCATTTATGCAGCACATTTGCACATACTAGAGACAGTAGGATGAAAATTTTTATTTCAAAGTAAAATTATCAGGTTGTAATTATTTGTATTTCAAGTGCATTTGCACAGATAAGAGAAATGATAATAAAATGATGACAGAATTGTAAGAAAAGTTCTTTTATTCAATTAATGTCCCTGGTCCTTCAGAAAATATTGAAGACAGCAAGTTATAATGGAGAGAGTGTACTGGACTCGGAGTCAGGATACCCTGGTGTCACCTCTCGGCTTAAATATGGCATCTGTGGCTACAGGAAAATCACTTCACAGACCTGACCTTCAGCATTTTCATCTATAATATAGCTAATAATCATTGCCCTGCTTTTCACCTCAAAGAAGAGTTGAGAAGGTTTTCTTGTTAACTTTGATGTTTTGACAGAGAAGTGAGCTATCATTAATAATATTGATCTCATTGACAAAAATTGGACAGAAAAGTTAGCCCTGCAATTTCCAAGATAAGAGATTTCTAGTCTGCTGATTTTCCATACTAACTCATTAGCTATGGGATCAGATCTGGGTTCTAAGACTCCTTCTGCTACTTGATAAGCACATGAAAGTTGAATCCCCTTCAAGTCACTGTTTCCTCTTCTGTAATATGGAGACTTCTGTTGTGACTCCCTCAAAGAAAAGAAATTGAGCAGAAAGAATTGTGGGTCTTGTGCAGGAGAACTCTTAGGTTACATGGGTAGGAGGACTCCCAATTTAGGGAACTCCTAAGTTAAGTGAGTGGCCTTTGGGGTAGGAAGGTCATGAAGCAAGGGTGTCATGTTAGGGGACTCTAGAATTTGGAGTTTCATTATAGGGGGTGGGTTCCTATGTTAGGAAGAATTTTGGGTTGAGAAAGTCTTTGGTTAAATAGACTTCCTATACAGGAGACAGTCCTAGATTATAGAGGTCCCAAGTTAAAGAGTTAGTAGTTTAGGGGTATTATGATTTAAGTGGTTAGGGGATGTTTATAGGTTAATCAGGCATCCTGGGAAAGCTCAGCTTAGAAGAGACCTCTTTTAGATGGTTGTAAGGTCCCCCAAATAAGTACTCCAGGTTTGCATAGGGGGAGATTCCTGCATTAAAGAAGTCCTGAGTTGGAAGTTATAGGTTGATATTCATCCTGAGTGATGAAAGGCATTAAGAAAATCTTGGGTTGAAGGAGACACATTCTCAGTTGGGGAGTCCACAGATTTGAAGATTTTTAAGTTGAAAATGTCTTATGTTAGAAAAATTCCAGGTAACATGGTTGAAGGATTCTTGGAATAAAGGACTCCAAGATGGAAGATGTCTTGTATTAGAAAGGCCCTGAATCTGGAGAGGGATCCTATTAAAGGGAATTTATGTGTTGGGAGAGAGTCCTCTATTAAAGAGGACGCATTGGGTTTTAAGAGTTTGCTATGGATGGAGTCCATGGTTGGATTTTCCCAGGTTGGGAGCATCTTGGGTTATGGTGGAGGAAAAGTGGTTCAGGACCAGGGGTTCTAGTTTGGAGGGGTTCCAAATAAAGGAGTCCAGTTAGTGCAAGGACTCAGGGGGAGGGAGTTTCTAAGTTGGAGGCATGCCAGATTGGGGCATTCAGGGAGAGGGGCAACAGGGACAAACTTTCACACTGTAGGCATCCCAGGTTAGGTGAAAGGGAGGTGGGAGTAGCACAGTTCTCAGGTGGTGAGTTTTAATTAACTGAATCCCCTCATTACCCAGATCTCCCATTCAGAACAGCACCATGATCCCTTGAAGAGAGTGACAACTTGGACTTTGTGACAGCTTGAGGCTGTAGAAGCTTTTGAGCACTGAGAATTATCACTTTTCTTCCCTCTGTACCATTTTCCATACCGTCTCAGGCACTAATGGAATCCTAATACTAATTACTGTTTGAGCAAACAGAACACTGGCTGTTCACTTAGCCCTCATTATCTACTGCTCCAGGGATCCAGCAGCCATGTGGAGGAGGGGAGCAGATTCTAGGGTGACGTATTAGATTTACACTGAAGTTTAAACATCATGAAATCTAAGAGACAGCAAAATAAAAAGGTGGCACAGGCTTAGTAAGTGCTTAACTTTGGGTTTTCTGGTCTTTATTAGGCCTTTCCAAGAATATGACAACACTGGACAGAGTGTAATGGGAACCCCTTTAATTTAGGGTGCCTCTCTTCTACACCTCCTCTATTCTTTCAGTAACAACATGCACCTTCCCCCACTACTATTTTAAGAAGATGGAGAAAAGAGTTCAGGGAAAGGGTCAGTGTTAATGGGAGGAATCATTTCTTATCTAGAAAGGGGAAGGCTTTTATTAGATTTTTCACTTCTATAGTTAGTGCCTAAAAAGAGGACCATTGACAGGCAACATATGAGGAAACTGAGGCACAGAGATGCAAAAAGACTTGCCCAAGGTCAAATAGAACCATTATTCACATCCAGGTTTCATGATTCCTACTTCTCTGCCCTTTCCCTTATAGCACTACACGTCCTTAATGAAGCTGTAATTGTTCACTTTACAAAATGACTCACCAAAGGATTAGAGATGTAGATGCTTCAAAGAAATTTGAAACACACAAATCTAAAATTATACAATACTAACACAATAAACTTATACAAAATTTATACAAAGAATTTATATTGCCTTCAAGCACATATGGCATAGAAGAGACAACTGAAAGTAGAAATGACTTGCCCAAGGTCACACAAGAAGTTAAAAACTGGGCGGGGGGGGGGGGGGGAACAGCTGGGTAGCTCAGTGGATTGAGAACCAGGCCTAGAGACGGGAGGTCCTAGGTTCAAATCTGGCCTCAGCTGTGTGACCCTGGGCAAGTCACTTGACCCTCATTGCCCACCCTTATTACTCTTCTGCCTTGGAGCCAATACACAGAATTGACTCCAAGATGGAATGTAAGGGTTAAAAAAAATTTTTTTTAAAAAGAAGTTAAAAACTGAGGCTAAAACTCAAACCTCCTGTGGTCCTTCCTGTTGTAACTGCACTTCAAATATGAGATGACTTGACAGGCTTTTGTTTAAACGGTAACATCAACAGTTGGAGTCAGGCTACATGAATTCTAGACATCTCTCTCTCTCTTTCTTAGTTTGTAACTATGGGGAAGACACCTACAATTGATTACCATCATACTTGTGGATGGCAGTGATTTGGGGAATGATAGATTTAGATCTGGATGGGACCTTATAAGTCTTCTAATCCAATAACCTAATTTTACAAATGAAGAAACTGAGTCCCAGAGAGAAAATGAGTTGCCTGTTATCCCAGTAGTAGGAAGTATACCCTTATTCCAAATTTAGAATTTTTTCCATGGTAACACATTTAGAAAAGATCTATAAAATGTAAGATTTTTACAAAAATAATTTTGTTGATATCTATTGTTTTTATATGTCCTACATTTCCCACTCTATACCTTTCCTGTCCCTCTCAGAGACCTATCGTATATAATGAAGAATAAAGAGAGTGAGAAAAAATATCAAAATTCCAAGGTACTAAGTATGTCTGATGTTATGTGCAGTGCTTCCCACTCTGCAATAAAATGAGGAAGATGTGTTCCTATATATATAATTATTATTATATGTACATATATGTAGGTATGCTCTTCTTTGGGACCAGATTTGGTCATTATAATTTTACAGCATTCAGTTTCAATTATTTTGTTATTTTTACATTGCTATAGTCATTGTGTATATAGTTTTCCTGGTTCTGCTTACTCTACTTTTTTATCTGTTCATATAAACATTTCCATATGTTCATTATATTCATCATTTGCTACAGCACAGTATTATTCTATTACATAAATTTGTTTAGCCATTTCGTTGATGGAACTCTATTTTGCTTTAATTCTTTGTTACTACAATAGGAGTTACTCTAAATAGGGCCTGGTTTATCGTAATTTAACCTCTCAGAATATGTGCCAAGCAATGGAATCTCTGAAACAAACTTAGTCATTGTCTTCACATAATTCCAAATTACTATCCCATTATGTATGTGTACCCACAATTTCACAACACCTTCAGAGGGTTTGGACTAGACTTCCATTCAATATTTCCATCTTTTATCAACTTTGTCAAATTGCTGAATATTAGATAACACAAACATTCTTTTGAATTTTATTTTTCTTATTCTTTATAATTTGGAATTTTTTTCATGTGATTATTAATAGTTTGCAATTTTTATTATGAGAACTGTATAATTGAACCAGTCATGTATATTGTAGAATGGTTGTAGTCATATATTTCTATTAGTTGTCCATATGTCCTGGTTATCTAATACTTATATGAGATCTTTAATATTTCAAATATATCTCTTCCTACAGAAGTTGCACTAATTTTGTCCATGCAAAATTATTTTCCATTTCATGTAATTGAAATCATGTTTTATATTCTGTAATCATATCTATCAATTGTCTAGTTAAGAATTCACCCCTAATCCATAGTGGGAAAAGGTCTGCAATCTGCTTCTCTTCCAAAAAAGTTAATATCCGTCACATATCCATTTTCAGTTTATTGTGGAATATGATATAAGATGTTAGTGTAAGCCTAATTTCTGCCAGGCTGATTTAGTTTTTCCCAGCAATTCTCATAAAATAGGGAGTTCTTTTCTAGATGATTTATGTTTTCAGATTTATAAAAACTAAGTTCAATTTTTTGGCTCAATTATTTATGATTTTTCTTCATCTAGTTGTACCATTGATATACTTTTCTGTTTTTTTATTAGACAATTTTTTAATGAAAACTCTTTTATAACATAATTTGAGATATGAGAATGTTATTTCCCCTTCATTCTCACATTTTTTTCATTTCCATTGTTTTTCTGAATTTTTTTTTTTAAGCCCTTACCTTCCATCTTAGAATCAATAGTGTGCATTGGTTCCAAGGCAGAAGAACACTAAGGGCTGGGCAATAGGAATTAAGTGACTTGCCCAAGGTCACATAACTATGTAGTGTATGAGGTCAAATTTGAACCCAGGACATGATGTCTTTAGGCCTGGCTCTCAATCTACTGAGCCACCTAACTGCCCCCTATTCTGGATCCTTTGTTTCTCCAAAAATCATGCCTGAACTACTATAATAGTTTACTGGTGGGTCTGTCTGCCTCAGAACCTTTCCTTTTTAGGTCCAATTGTGTCATTCTCCTACTCCATAAACTCCATTGGCTCCCTACTGCCTCCAGGATCAAATGATCCGTTTGGCATTCAAAGCCCTTCATAACCATAAATGGTCCCTGACACCTCACTTTCTAGTCTAACCCCCTGACATGCACTCTTTGCTTTAATAACACTGTCATCCTGGCTGTGCTACAAAAAAAAAAAAAAAAAAGACATTTGTCTTTTAGCTCTAGGCATTTTTTCTGATTATCCCTTATTTCTGTTCTCACTATTGACTTCTATTTATTCCTTTAAATCTCAGCTAAAATCCTACCTTCTACAAGAAGCCTTTCCCACCCCTTCTTAATTTCTTTCATCTGTTATTTCCTATTTATCCTGTATATAACTTGCTTTGTATATACAGGTGTCTCTACCACATCATGGGAGTAACAGACACAGCACTCCCAAGATCTGGAAAATTTGTATATAATTTTTTGGCCCTCCTTTCATACCAGAGAAGAAATCTGAACTTTTTTTAGGGGGGATATTTATAGTACCTTATTATAAAATTTGGGTTAAGTACAGATATCCCTTCTACATTACAGGGGCAAATTAACTTCTTACTTACTTTAACTTTTAAAAATAATTGTGTATATTTATGGTATTAAAAGATAAAATATGTTGATATTATACAATACTATGCATATATTCTATGCATTTCTGAGTTTCTAAACTCCTCTCCAATCTTCTAACTTCTTTGGTTTCTTAGGGTTTTCCTGCTCATTTTTAGCAGTTTCTTTGCTTCATTTTCTTCATTTGTTCTCTCTTCCTGTCTATTCTGAAATTCTATTGTCTAATTTGTGGTTTATAGTCTTAGTTGTCCCCTCTCAATCTCTTTGTTTTCCTTATGAAGCTAAAGTTTCCCAAGTGTTAGGTTTTAGCTTCCTCTTCTAACCAATTTCTATGTCATTGACTGCAAGATCTTGATCCATTTTTTTTCTGTTATGCCTTTCTTCAAGTAAGTAATATGAATGGAAGCAGTGAACAGAAATTGCAGTGTCCAAAATTGGGTGATCTCATCTTTCCTCTCCATGATGGTTCTCATCATTGGCCATCCCATCTCATCTCTGAGTCCATGCTCCCATCCTAGTCCACACAGAGGCATCTTCTGGGTGCTGGATGTTCCCAGGAGACTGCATATCCCTTCTCCTCTCCATAGGGTCAGAACATTCTTGGAGAAGGTTGTCTTGCAATGTACCAACTTACCCCATTAATTAAATCCATCATGAGGTCTCTATCACCCAGTCTCTTCTCTCATGGGATATAGTTCTTTAGTGGGACTCCCTTACTTCTATTGGCTTGAGACACCTTCTTTCATTCCCTGAGTTTCAATCTTTCTCTTCTTCTTCCTCTCCCATTCTCTGATTGCCTCTCTTCTTTTAGAGACATCTTACTTGTCATACTTCCACTGTTCACCCAAAGATTTGATAAGAGTATAACTCCCATACATCTTTTCCATCTACTTTCCCCTTTCCATTTATATACTTTCTCATTCTACAATTTTGTCCCACAAAATACCTTCATTCACTTACATGGAATTTATGGAATTTATTCTATGATGTTCCAAATCTATTTCTATGCCTTCACTTTTCCTAATTAAATTCTGCTTACATCTTTATTCTTTTGTGTCCTTTTCATATATTAATACTCTATCTTTTTAACTCCATAGGTCAGATTTTTTCTTTTCATTCTCTTAAAATTTTTTTTTCTAACCCTCTCCTTCCATCTTAGAATCAATACTGTGTATTGGTTCTAAGGCAGAAGAGTCTTAAGGGCTAGTCAATGGGGTTAAGTGACTTGCCCAGGGTCACACAGCTATGAAGTGTCTGAGGTCAAATTTGAACCTAGGACTTTCTGTCTCTAACCCTGGCTTTCAATCCACTGAGCAACCTAGCTGCCTGCTTCATTCTCTTCTTAAAATAATCACTAATTTTTTCCTTTAATTGTTCTTCCCCTAATGATTATATTTATTTATCTTTATATTTCTTTTATTTGGAATGCCTCAGATACTTCTCTTTTATTGTACCTTCTTTTTTCGTTGAAGATTAAACTCAGGATATGTAAAGTATGTCATTTTGGGTTGCAGCTTGATATTCTTTGCTTTTAAGAATATGCTATTCCATTCTCTTGTAGTTGCTGTCCGATGTGGAATTAGTTTGTGATACTAAAAGCTCTATTCCTTTATATTTGAAAGTTTTTCTCCTAGCTGTTTGCAGAATTTCTTATCACGGGGTTTTAACCCATTTTGTGCCTTGAAGTTTTAAATGTAGGGAAGGGTTTTTGGTTTTTGTTTAGTTTTCTGGAGATAATCTGTCAATTCTTAAAATTCATGCTTTGTTTTCTGCATTCTAAAATTCTGGGCAGTTTCTTTGTATTATTCTAGCAATGTGGTGTTCAGGTTTTTGTATTTGTCATGGTGGTGGAACATAGAGACATATGATCATTAGGTCAATCTTTATAAATCCTGTCTTCAATGTCAGTGGCTTTGTATTGTATTGAGATCACCTACTCTTACCATTATTGTCTTTTGTTTCTCTTCTAACAGATTTTTATCTAATCAAATAACTTTGTATTCCAAATTTGTTCACCTCTCATTTGTTTCTTCTTGTGGATTCATTTTTTATAATCTTACAAATGAAGTTTTTTTTTTCAAATTTTTGTAGTGAAAGATAGGACTTCTAATATATATTCATTATTAAATATCTCCTCTTATGAATTGCATTTATCATTTAAGCCATTCTGGAATTTATTGTTGTTCCATATTTTCTTGAGATTCCATAGGATTCTGTTTCATTAGGCATTACTTCATTTACATTTGCTTTGAAATGTATGTTAAAAGAGCTTAGTAATTTATTTGAAGGTTTAGTACCTTCCTTTTCTTCTGGTTTTAAGATCTCAGCTGATTTATTGTCATGTGCTCTAGGTTTTTATTGAATTTTCCTCTTTTTGAGATCTTTGCTCTTTCAGCTTTTTTTCCCCTTATTTATCCCATCAATCACTTTCTGCTTTCTCCATTGCTAGTAGGAACACCCCCAGGGGTGGATGGCAAAGCTTTCTTGGCTTCTTCTCAAAAGTGAAAAATTGTTTCACCATCTTGCCTTAAGTAGTCCCTCAAGAGCCAGGACTGGCCTCAGCAGGGCTCCATTCCTTTTTGTACAGCTGAATTCTGGCCCCCTGCTCCAGTTTCGTCTTTGGATCTTCTTCCTTTTTCTAGCTACTATTCTTTTCCAGGGCAATAGGGCAGAGATGGCACTCTGGGCAGAATCTCTGAAACCTCAATAGTACATAACATACAGGCTACCCCAGAGAGATGTTAGCACATGTTTATGGCCCATGGAATCATCGTTTGCTACTTGTTACATGGTGGGGACCAGGCAGGAAATGAGGTGTAACAGCAAAGTTTGCAAAACGAAAGAACCCTATTATTGGCCCTAGGCATAAGCTTATAGGTGGGTTTCCATTTGGATTCTAGGGCCTGGGGCCTGGTAGAGGAGGGATGCTAATTTAGTGTTAATAGGTTTTTAATTTATTGGGTTTCTTTTTTATTTGTCATGTGGATTCAGCTATTATCTTTCTATATCTGGTGAATAATTCCCTTTTGAGGGCGCAGGAAGTTGAAAGTTAGTGGCAACTGGAGAAAATGTCTAGTCAGCCATCCTGTTGGTCTCATGACCCAAGAATCTACAAGACATTATTAATAACTTTTAAGTGAAAACTTGTGAAATAGGTTATTCCTGGGCTAACACAGCCCACGGAATAATCATTTTGATTCATGCATAGGCATGCTGCAGGCCTCTCTCTATGCCTACCACTTACTGCTGTGCCAAGACCAGATGGCTTCTTCATTTAAAAAAGCACAATTTCCCTTCCTTCAGAATAGGCCCTTCAGTCTCAGTTTATGTCACCCCCTTCCAGTCTTGGGGGATTGAAAGATTCACAGAATTTTAGTGCATGTAGAGGACCAGTTTGATATGAGAGGTAGTGTGGCATAGTACCTTGCACATTAGATTTAAAATCAAGAATATATCAGCTAGTAAACATTTATTAAGCACCAACTGTGTGCCAGACTCTTTGCTGAGCTCTGGAGATATAAAGAGAGGTAAGAGAGGGTCCTAAGTTGGAGACATGAGTTGCAATACAATGCTTACTAGTGTGATCGTGGGCAAGTCACCTAACCCACCTGAATCTGAATTTCACCACTATAAAGTAAGGAGATTGGATTGTGATGTCTAGAGTCACTTCCCGGTCCAAATCTCAGTCTGGTCCAGCTCCCTGGTCTCTCAAATAGGAAGGTAATTTTTCATTTTGCAAAATGTAGGAAATTATATATAGAAACAGGAGTCAAGACTCAGAGTGAGGAAATGAATATGATTGAAGTCATGAAGCAAGTTGGTGTCAAGGATGGGGCTAGAATTCAGGTTTCCTGATTCTTACATCACATTGGACTGGATTTCTACGTTCTACTACCCATGATCTTGTAATCTACCAAAAGATTCTGTAGTTGTGGTCCTGAGCCTATAATTTTGTCTTCACGGGAAACTCCCCAATGAGGAAATTCCTTCTACCAAGGAAGAAGAGCGACTTCTCTGCGAGTTAGATTTGCCTGGGTGCCCCAAGAGATGCCCTCTCTGCCATGATATGTAAGAGGTGGATCTTAAACCTAGGTCTTATCAAGAAGTCTTTCTTTACCTAAACTTCTCAGAGGTACATCATTTTCTATAGATAAAATTCTCAGGGTATCATTCAAGGTTTTCTATAGCCTGGCATCTCACCATCTTTATAATCTTATCTTTCATTGGTCAAGAGGCAACCAGGTAAGGATAGAGTGCTAGGCATGGAATCAGGAAGACTTGGGTTCAATTCTGGCCTCATACACTTTCTAATTATGTGACCTTGGCAAGGCACTTAACCTCTGATTGCCTAACAAAAAAGGATCCCTTGGAGAAGGAAATGGCAAACCACTCTAGTATCCTTTCAAGAAAACCCCACAGTCAATGGGGTCATGAAGAGTCATATATGACTGAACAACTGAACAATGAAATCACTGTACTCCACAACATCCTTGATACTCCAGTCAAACTGAAGTGGAAAGTTCAATTTACTCAGAACATTCCCTCTTAAAGTTGAATACTATCTCCTATTGATTGTCTACCTGTTCTTCAAGATCCAGCTCATATGTTGCCTTCTCCACCCAATTTCCACATTTATAAAATGTAACCTTCCTTGAATGACCCTAGCAAAAAGAGAATAATTCTTCCTCTGCCCTCATAGATAATTGTGCCTAACTTATAACATTTGATTGTTGTTACTGTTCAGTCATTTTACTCATGTCCAACTCTATGACCCATTTGGGATTTTCTTTTTTTTAATTGATTTTTATCTTATTGATAAATTATGAAACATTTTCCATGGTTACATGATTCATATTCTTTTCCTCTCCTCCTCCCTCCACCCCCATAGCCAACATGCAATTCCACTGGGTTTTACATGTGTTATTGATCAAGACCTATTTACATATTAATGATATTTGCACTAGGGTGATCATTTAGAGTCTGCATCTTCAATCATATCCCAATCAACCCATGTGGCCAAGCAGTTGTTTTTCTTCTGGGTTTCTACTCCTACAGTTCTTTCTCTGGATGTGGATAGTGTTCTTTCTCATAAGTCCCTCAGAATTGTCCTGGATCATTGCATTGCTGCTTGTAGAGAAATCCATTACATTTGATTTTACCACAGTGTATCAGTCTCTGTGTACAATGTTCTTCTGGTTCTGCTCCTTTCACTCTGCATCAATTCCTGGAGGTCATTCCATGTGTACTAACACATGGAATTCCTCCAGTTCATTATTCGTTTGAGCACAATAGTATTCCATCACCAACAGATACCACAATTTGTTTAGCCATTCATTTGGGATTTTCTTGGCAAAGATAATGGAGTACTTTGTCATTTCCTTCTCCAGCACTTTTATAGATGAGGGACTGAGGCAAACAGGCTAAGTAATTTGCCCAGGGTCACACAGCTAGTAAATTTCTGAGACCAGATTTGAACTCAAGAAGATAAGCCATCCTGATTCCCATACCAGCACTCTAGCCATTGCTCCACCTAGCTGCCCATAAACACTCTATCATGTGTTACAGTTGTTAATATCCTTGTTTCATCTCCTTTTTCAAAATTTCATCCACAAGGCTATCTGGACTATAATTTTCCTCAAGCCAAAGACCAAGTCTTAATTTTCTTTGTCTCCTTTATTATGGACTGGCTAGTAGGGAAGATAAAGCCTTTCACTGGTTCATTCATTCAGCTATGCAGAACACTAAGCTCTCTGATTGAGGAAGAAATAGATAATAAATTAGACAAGTATTCCTGACCTCAAGGAACTCAGTCAAGTAGGGGAAATAAAAATGTTTATAGGTAAATAGAATACATTATGAATTCAAAGCACAAGTTCAAATGAATGAATCAGCATGCTTTCCTCTCCTCTCAAACCTCAATTTGAATTCAATTTAATAAGTGCCTTCTGACAGCTAAGCACTTTGCTAGGCACAAGAGATACAAAGATAAACAAAAGAATTTTATATTTTAATGGGAAAAAATGATATATGCACAGATAAACACAAAATATATCCCAAAGAAATGCAAAGTAATAGGGGAGAGGGGAGCCAAGGAGCAAGAATTGCTTCCTTCTTCTCTTATTTCAACAACCTGATTTTTTTTCAGTCTTCCCAGGTCAATCCCACCCTGTTCCATAGGGCTAACAGATAGCTTTGCCTCTTTCTTTGGGACTAAAGCCAAAGTTTTTCATAGAAGAACAAATGATGTCTCCCCTGCAGGAAGGGAGATAAGGTTTTCCAGACATACCTGTTGCTAAGAAATTCATTCTATTCTCTGAAAAAAAAAAGAAACCAGGAACCTGACTCCTTTGACAATGTTTGTGGGGGCCCTGGCCACAAGTGAAGGAATCCAGGATGTAGAATGCTAAGATTATAAACTTTCTTCCATCATTCCTCACCAAAGGAAAGGACCAGATATCTTCAACATCAACAGCCAGTGAGTGCTAGGCTGAGCTGTTCTGGGAGAACATGAATGTAGTCACCCGCCCAAACTGTTAGGGTGTCTCATAAAAGCCCTTTACAAAGCTTTTAATAGAGATAAAGGCCCAGGCTCTTGGATTCAGAATTTTTGATCCTGGATCCTTGGCAAAGCCTGTCCCAGTCTATAAGTGCTACAGAAATTCAGTTTAATTCAGCCAAATATTCCTTTAGTGTCTATAATGTACAAGGCACAATGCCTAGATACAAGATGCAGGCCTTGACCCCAAAGACCTTATAATCTAGTAAGAATATGAGACATATCCTTGAATAACTATAATATTTCTTAGAATGTGTTATACAAGTAGATTTGGAGAGGAGAAGCAAAAAGGGGCTAGAGATCTAGTAGAGGAAGAAATTGAGGCATAGAGATGGAAGTTGTCTCTAGGTGTTGAGCTTAAGTAACTGGGAGATGATCTTCCCAATAGCCAAAATAAATCCAGAGAAAAGGGAAGTTTTGGGTGGGAAGATACATTCCATTTTGGACATGCACCATGGAATGAATAATCTTGATGGAGGCAGATAAAATTAAATATTCACATGTTCATCACCTCCATGCTATTAACTAGATAAGATTAGAAGATTTGACACTTTCACTTATTAACATTTCTTTAATGTATAGGAATTGTGGACCAGAATATATGAACCCTCTTTTGTGCCTTCTTTCTTGTGTTGTTAACCCTGGAGAAAGGATGATTTTTTTTAATAGTTTATCCATTTTATACTGAGGGAGTTTCAGGTTCCAGATTTGGTTGGAATGAACATTCAAACTAAAAAAGTATCAATTATACTTTTATTAAATTTTAAAAGGATATAAGAACATTAGCAATTAAGGATATACGATGAAAAGCGGAATAGGCTAACTCCAGAATGGGCTCTCCAGACTCCTTCATTCCTCACAGAGGAATGTCCTCAATCCCAATAGAAACATCATTCTTCAAAAGAGTGATATCTTGCCAAATCACAGAAGCAATGCTCCCCTCCCCAAGATGAATTTTATTCACAAAACTTCAGGATGCCAGGTCAGCCCAAGAGTCAAAACAGAGTCTATGTGACTTGTAGAAATTTGAGACTGTGTGTCTGGACTCTTTCCCCTTCCTTATTTTATAGTTTTGTTTTTCACATAATTTTCCACTATGCTATTTCCCTAAGGGTATGTCTCAATTCTAATTCTAGTAAACAATCACGACTTAGTGGGAGTCGGAGAAGAATCTGGCAAAATCCCATTACATTTGGTGTATGTAACACCTTTACCATTCCAAGGTTGTGAACCCATCTGTGGTAGCCTGATGATCAACAGGAGACAATATAATATAACAAAAAGACCCCAGCTCAAGGAGTCAGGGGACCTGGGTTCCAGTCCTAATTATGCCACCTACTTGCCAGATGATCTAGTTCTTCTTCTCTGTGGAGTTCCCTTTCCCTATCTGCAAAATGAGTGTTTGGCCAGCTGACTTTTAGGGTCCTTTCTAGCCTCTATATTCTATGTTCTAATCCTCCTTTTAGCCCTGACATTCTGGATTGCACTTTCTAAGGGCCCTTTCAAACTCTGACATGCTTTGTTGAATCACTCAATCAATGCTGAGGGTTTTCACTGTTAAATGGCTCAGAGGGATGGAGTTTGAGGGAGAGTTACAAAATCTCAGACCTAGCTAAAGGGAAAGGAACCCAAAGGGAAAGGCAGGAAGAAAGGAGAAACCCCTTAGGATTCCTCAGCAGCCTTGACTTATACCGAGTTCCTGATGGAGTGAAAAGGAATGTGACAGACTTAGTTGTATAGATTGTCAGATCTGGAGAGACCTGAGGACCTTTTTTTATCCCAACCAACCCCTTCTCTCCAGCTGGCCCTTGTGGCCAGCTCCCAATGCAGTTTGCTGGTCCTTTTGGCCCCCAGCTTCAATGTCACTGGGCTGGGCTTATACTTCCTCCTCTACAGATGGAGGACACAACAAACAGCTCTGAGTGGTGACCTTGGATATAGTTTCTGTGACTCACACCCTCGCACGTTCATGGCCCTGCTTTTCAACTCCTTCCCTTCCCATGCCCCATGCCCAAATGAATGTCCCTAAGGCCTTGGGAGGCTGGACAGAGGCCTGGGATAAGAAAACTCTTCTCTTCTCAGCCTCTAGCATGAGAGGAGGCACATAATAGATGCTACGTAAATATTCAACTCAATTCAACACAGCTCCATTAAATTCAGTAATCTTTTATTAAGTGGCCATGATGTGTCAGTCACTGTGCTAGCTGCAGAGGATACAAAAATCAAAACCAAAAACAACAACAACAAAAAGATAGTCTTTGCCCTCAAGGAACTTATATTCTATTCATCCAACCCACTTTTAAGATTTAATTAATCAACTCTACACAAAAGTTCTCTCTGATGTGTCATCATAGTCTGGAGGTGGCTCTAACTTGGCAAAGTATATACCAGCAGAGGCCAAACTTTAGCTGGTCCTCCCAAAACAGAAACGCTTTAGTAGGGTCCCTGCAATGGACCATACTACACATATGTATTTATATTATATGTTTTCATTTGTGACACCCAAAAATTAAGCATAGAATCTTGTGCTGTAGTAAACACTCCTTAAGTATTGAATTGAACTGAGCTGTTAACTATCCTCATTAAATGCATTCCCATATTTTGATGTGGGACAACGGGAAGGAAAAAACATTTCAGAAAAAGTGATCCTTTTCATACACACACACACACACACACACACACACACACACACACACACACACACCACTACTACCACCGATGTCCAACCACTAGCAATGCCCAGAAACTATCCAGAATGTAAGGTATGGGAGGAAAAATAAGTTGTGTCCTCTAGGGAGGACCTGTTCCAGGCACATCACAAGGACCAAGATCTGACTAGGACAGATGGGACCTCCAGTATGCTGAAATGAAGGCACCAACTGATCAACATAATCAATTCTGGCTATCATAGATAGAACCCTGGATGGGGGGATCAAGAGACTCAGAACCCAGTTAGATCCTAAGTGACTCACTCAGGATCACATGGGTGGCAATTGGCAAAGCCAAGATTTGAAGGCCAAAGACCTTGTTTCAAATTCAGGGCTCTTTCTATCCATTTTACAAAGGAAGAAATTAAGGCCCAAAGAGGAGAAGAGAATTTATATAAAATCACAGAACAGGTGAGTCACAGAGTTGAAACTAGAACCCAGATCTCCTAATGCTCAGTTAAATACACTTTCAAATGTGTGATACTATTTCAGCAGATGCTGCCAAAGTAGGGGGTGGAGGAGGGATGGGAAATGAGGTATGCCAGCTCAGTATGGGCAGTATACCCTCCCCACACCCCACTCCCATGGCTCAGCCCAACAACAGCAGCTCTTGAATTATTGATGAAGTGTTTTTACAAAATTGAAAGTAAGAGCGGGTGTTATTTTTGGACCTCAGCCCATATAGAATACACAACATGGTATGTGATGAATTTGGGAGCAATTTTTATGAATCATTTGAAAGAAGTGGGGGGAGAGGGAAAAGAAGTCTCAGGAACATATGCCTTAGTGTAAATAACAGGGTTCCCCTTGTTCTACCACATGTGGAGGGTTTGCAGACCTCTCCAATTTATCTTTTAGCCCTGCAGCCTGGATTTGGATACCCCCAAATCTCTGATCCCATATATATCTCTCTAGCATCTTCTAACAACACTGTTTTACCCATGACCACAGAATGTCAGATCTGGAAGGAGCCTTCTAGATCACGTAACCAACCACATTCTACCCTGCCCCTATTTCCAGTTTACAGATGGGGAGACTGAGACCTAATGAGGCAGAACCATAACTAGAAATTCTGGCACCCCAGAAAAATTCAGCTGAGGAGGGGTGCCTAGTCAGGTACGGTCACACTGGACAACCTTCAGGAGTTAGCTGGAGGTAAGAGTGGCAAATAGCAGATGTAGTGGTAAGGTAGACCTATGTGAGAGAAGGTAAAACCCAGAAGAGTGGTAGAACCTTTACAGCATCATAGTACATAGCTCCACCACAGGAGAGCTGGGCATGGGAATGGCAGGAATACACAGAAGTACCCCAGCCCTTAACTCCTGAGGAAAAATCTCCAGTCCCCAAGCCCTAGTTATGTTTTTGCAGTGTCCAATACTCCCTAAACAGATGCTCCTAGGGTAGATTCCTAAAGGCTCCATCTCTTCCTTCACTGTATCTACCAAGCAAAAGACAGGACATCACTACTGCCAATTGCAAGCAAATCACTTTTCCTCCATATTAATGTTTCTTTATCTGTGAAATGAGTTGGAGGAGTTAATTTCTGAGGTCTCTTTAAGCTCTAACATTTTGGGATTCCATCATTGTTGTAGCTTTAAAAGTCAAGGAACCATAGCACAAACCAAAGTGGACTTTGACCTCTACTCTTTTCAGGCTCTCAGTCCTCACTCTAAGCAATTAGGGATAATGTGTAAATGGAGCCAGGGTTTATGTCTGTCTGTCTGTCTCTCTCTCTCTTCATCTTTCTCTTCCTTTCTCTCCCTTTCCTCCCTCCCTTTATTTCTCTTTATATCTAACTCTCCTATCTCTGTCTCTGTTTGTCTCTCCTCTCACCTCTCTCTCCTTTTTCTAGCTTTCTGTCTCCATCTTTCCATTTCCATCTCTTTGTCCCTATCTCTCTGAGTCTGTTTCTATCTCTGTCTCTATCCCTTTGTCTCTGACTCTCTCTATCTCACACATACAGAGAGAGAGAGAGAGAGAGAGAGAGAGAGAGAGAACTCTTCCTTCCCGTGTTGTTACTTGGAGAGCAACTGCCAGGCTGATGATCTCAATCCCCCATTCTATCCTCAATGCCTAGAAGACTTAGACTCTAACCAGGGCAGGAGCATGACTACAGGGATCCCTCTAGAGATCTGGAAGTGGGTCATAATGGTAATGTTGGTGGCATCTTAGCAAAGACCTTGAGGGCTCTTCCCAATTAATTGCTGCTTATGTTTCCATAATTGCATGATTTTTTCCCTTTAAATCTGAGCAACAAAGTCATAGTGATATAACAGCAAAGCCAGGGATTCCTCTGAAGGAAGCAATGCCACAATACATTGTTTCTAGATTAAAGAGATTTCATATAACTTAGAGCTAAAAGGAACCTGAGAAATTATTTAGCCTAAGCCCTTTATACAGATGAGGAAATGGAGGCACAAGGAAATGACGTGATTTGGTGAAGGTCACACAATGAGTAAATAGCATAGCCAGGATTCAGTCCCAGATCCTGTAACTCCAAATCTTGTGTTGTCCAAGTTACACCAAGATTTGAATAGGAAACCGGGAAACATAATCTGGCAAAGATTCCCAGCAGACATCACTGCCAGGATAGCTTTTTCAGGGAGGACTTTGCCTAGTTCTCACTCAGAAGGTCCTTTAAAAAATGGATTCCCTCTAAGCCTGGGATGGGCTAGGGATGACTAGATTATTAGCTGCCAGAATGCCATCATTATCACCTTCTACTCTTAGAATTTTCCAAACATTTTCTATCCATTACCTAATTTGATTTTCACAACCATCCTGCAAAAGGAGGCAGGAATGGGATTATTCTCTCCATCTTCTAGAAAAGGACATTGAAGTTAACCCAAGAAGGATGCGATTTGTCCCAGCTCATGCATTCAGGCACAGACATAAGACTATAGCATCTAACTCTCCCCTTGCAGACTTCAGACACTTACTGGCTGTATGACTCTGGTTAGGTCACTTAACCACTGTCTGCCTCAATGTCCTCAACTGGTCAACTTCTGTCTTGGATGCCTCCTTTATTTGTGTATCCTTTTGCCACCTTCTTCCTTAGGATTTATAACCCTGATACTACTTTTGCCCTTTTTATTAGGGAGAAGCTGCTGGTAAACTCAGTAACCCTGAGATACTGGTCCCTGAATATGCTGCCTCCTGGAGAGGTTTTCATTTCCAAAAGATGTCCTAAACAGGGCAGAGCTTACTCCCAAAGGAAGAGAGTTCTAATGATAGTCTTGTTGTTCAGTCGTTTCAGTCGTGGCTGACTTTTTCTGACCCCATTTGGGGTTTTCTTGGCAAAGATACTGGATTGCCTTTTCCTTCTCCAACTCCTTTTACAGATGCAAAAACTGGGGTAATAGTGATACATGACTTGCCCAGAGTCACACAGCTAGTAAGTGTCTAAGGCCAGATTTGAACCTAGGATCTCCTGCCTCCAGTCCTGGCACCATCTAGCTGCCTTGTGATAGCTAATGATGGCTTATGATGCATGTAATGATAGCTACCTAGAGTTATATTATAAATTCTGGCTAGCTAGCATTCTAGAGGTAAAATTTCAAGCATCTGGGCACATGGTGATGGGGGAGATGCTTTCGAACAGAAGCCCCTCCTGGTGACCAGTTATTACCTTGCCTTTGTGATTTAAGGACTCTGCAAAGTATCAGGGTTCTTGGGAGACTTGAAGGGGTAGGAAGCTGGCATTAGATCACATTTATGTTTTGGCAGTGGGAACATGGCACCGTCAAGTTGTTCAACATCAGAAACAGATATGATTTTATTAGTAGAAATGACACTAAAGAAGATGGATGACCATCTGCCTTGCCATAGCCCCCCAAGGACGGCTGGGACTTTCCATCTGCCCTGCAGCTAAACCCTCTTTTCTCTGTTGTCTGTTCCTATTAGAATGTGATTTCTATCTCAGTGCTTAGGATAGTGCTCTGCACACAATAAATGTTTCATAATTTGGTTTTTTTCTCTCCTATTCATTCATTCATAGATTCAAAGAGGGTCATGAGTGGATTGAGCCTAGAATCAGGGAGATCTGAGTTCAAGTCCAACTTCAGATACTTACTAGCTGTATGACCCTGGTTAAGTTATTTATTCACTGTCTGCCTCAGTTTCTTCAGTTGTAAAATGAGAATAATAATAGCACTTACCTCCTAGGGTCATTTTGAGGATCAAATGAGATAATGCTCAGAAAGTACTTAGCATAGTGTCTGATACATAGTAGGGACTTAATAAATGCTTGTTTCCTTCCCACCTATCTGTGACCTTGGTCAGGTCCAAAATCTTAACTCCATTCATCTCTTTGAGCCTCGGTTTTCTCCTCAATGGAATGAGAGGATTGGGCTAAGTGATCTCTAGCAGATCTTTTAGCTTTAAAGCCCAAGATCTGCGATATATTGATGGCCAGAAGACTATTGTGGAGATAAGGAGCAGTCATGACCTTTTGACAAGACAGACCTGACAAAGAAAGGCAGGCAGGTCTTCCAAAAAGGTTCAGGAAGAGAGTGTGAGAGGTGAAGCAACTTGGTGGCACAGTGGATAGAAAGTGAGGCCTGGAGACAAGGAGGTCTTAGGTTCAAATCTGGTCCAAGATACTTCCTAGCTGTTTGACCCTGAGCAACTCGCTTAATCCCAATTGTCTAGCTCTTACTACTCTTCTGCCTTGGAACCAATTCTCAGTATCAATTCTAAGAAAGAAGGTAAAATTTTAAAAAACAAAAGGAGATTCTGAGAGATCTCCAAGGCTTATGGTCACAGTCTTAGTGGAGCTAAAGAGCAATTAATGGGTAAAGAGAGTTCTGACTAGTCAGCATGTCTCCAGAAGCCTCAAGGAAGTCTAGCAACAGGTATCTACAGTCCCAACCACAAGGATTGTACTTGGAGCCAAAACTCTATGCTTCAGTAGGGTTGTGGTGAGCAATCCTGGCTCTGCTACCTACAGCCTATGTGACCTTCCATAATTCACTTCTCTCTGTGCCTCAATTTCCTATGGTTGTAAAATGATAAGGTTTGACCCCAAACTTTCTTCCTACTTTACATCTAATTTGCTTATAAAGTAAAACCACAGTCCTGAAGGAAGGATGACAGGAAAGCTGGATAAGGAGTTTGGTCCAAGAGATGAGAGAGACCTTCAGTACTAGGAGTCAGACACGAGATGGAAACTTCACCCCAAGGAACAAAGCAAGAGATTAGTTAATGGAATGTAGTTTAGTACAAAGAGCACTAGATTTGGAGTCAGAAGATTTAGGTTTAAATCATGCCTCTGCTATGTGCTACTTGTGTGCCTTTAAGTTATCCTCTTTCCCTCTACAGATCACATCAAGTCAACAAACATTTGTTAAATACTAACTGGATACCAAGCATTGTGTTAAGTTCTGGGCATACAAAGAAAGGCAAAAAACACTCCCTGCTCTCAAGAAGGGAGACACTTATGAACAATTATGGGCACACCAGCAGACTATTAATTGTATGCTCCTGGTTAAGGCATTTTCATCTCCCAGAGCCTCCATTTCTTCATCTCTAAAATGGACATTTTATTGCTTTTATGATAGAAACATGCATTCTTATGCTGAGGATGATCATGACCTACTACAAGATCAGAGCTAGAGCAGGAATCAAGCAGACTTGGTGATGGAGAGCTTGGTGTTAATCTTTTATGTCTAAGGATCCTTATGTCTTACCTACTTGGCATAGCCCATTGTTTAGAGGCGAGAATTAAGTGGCCCCAGCTTGAACAACTCAAGGGGAAGGAATCACTCTAATCATTCTATCAGTTAGTCCCTTTCATTCTATCCCTGTACTTCCTCCTAGCCCTATATAGTCAGGAAAAGTTCTGCTCTCAGCTGCTGTCACTGGGTGCCATATGATAAAGCTTCCCTTATCCATCACTAGCCAAGTTCATCACTTCTAATGAGCGCCCACTTTGGGAGTTTATCTGCATGGGCCACTTGAGAGCCTGCTTAACCAAAATACCTGCTGAATGTCATTTGCCGCCTAGGCCATGAATCATTGGCTCTCCATCTGCAGAGCTCAGTACATTCCTCAGACAAGGACATCTGGGCTCTCAAAATACACCCTTAGGGTAAGAGGGCAGAGCCTCCGAACAACTGCCATATCCAAAATGTAGCTGAAATTGTTACTAAAAGTTCTCATCATAAACTCGGTCCTTTCCAGAAGGGCTAATTCCCAGTCATTTGGAGATGGTTCCAAGCATTTGCCACAAGATAGCAGGTATTTAGGGGAATAACACAGACAAGAACACTCTCTTCTGGCTACTTCCTTTCCAGTTGGAACTCCGGAGAAGAAACATGGCGCATCATAGGAGAAAGAGGAATTTAGATATGCCAGGAAAAATTTCTCCTTGAAAATCTCCCCCCAAATTGTGCCTGTGTTACCCTTCCACACTCCAAAGGCTCATTTGGGTCGTATTTTTTCCCTGAAAAATCTAAACTCCTGAAAGGCACCAAAGGCAGCCTGCCTTTTCAATCATGCCATACCAGTAATCTTCATTTGCCCCTTTACTATTCACATAACACTGTCCTAAGTGCAATATAGATCCCTAGTGGGTTCGCTGCTATTCATTGCCCCCGTGCTGAATCAACCAGCTTCTCAAAGCTTCCCCCACCATTAACTTCAGACATTGTGCTGACCACTTCTTTAATGTTGCTAATAATCACATTTGTTGGAGAAGACACCTGACCTAGAGAAGTCTTCCCACAAGCAATGTTTCAGTACAAAGGGTGACTCCATAGAGCAACTCTCCAAACTTCACCCTAGACTCTAAAGAGCCTTCAAATATCAGTTGGTTTTCAGACTAGTGTATGATCAGTTAAGGGATTAATGTGGAAAGGGGAAAAAAAGAAAAAGGAAGAAGAGAGCACCTAAAAGCAAATGTTGTGTTCAGTCTTGTCTGATCCCATTTGTGGGATTTCTTTGCAAAAATCCTGGAGTGATTTGCCATTTCCTTCTCCAGTTCATTTTACAGATGAGGAAACTGAGGTAAATAGGGTTAAGTGACTTGGCCAGAGTCTCACATCTAATAAATGCCTAAAGCCAGATTTGAACCCAGGTCTTCCTGAGTCCGAGTCCAACTCCAGCAATCTATCCATTGTGCCACCTAGCTTCCTATTTAGAGATAAAACAAACATTCAGAGGTACAAAGAATTATTCGTGTTCACACCAAACACAGAGGCATGATTGCAACCCAGTTATTCTAAGAGCTGGCCCAGGGATCCTTCTGTTCTTGCATACAAGGGGAGCCTAAGTTTCCATGTGGCTAAGTTCAGTAAATGCAGATAATATGTGACAAACTGTGACTTTCAGTGAGAGCTTTCTCTGCTTGGGTATTATTAGAGTGCACCTGTGTCCCAGACATAACCTTACATGGGGATGTCAGGCATCTAATTAGCCTAAGAGAAATCCTGGATAAAATTCTTCTGCCTAAACCATCATCTTTGTTCTGACCTTTCCCAACTGGGCGGCATGAGGCTAGGAGAGCATACCCAGGGCACAGAACTAAGGACTTACACATGTTCTCTTTAGACAGGGTCCTCAAAGAGAATAAGAAGCTGGATTTCACACCATATCAAACACTGACTGATTAGCTAATTTGTGATCGAAAATATAGCCTGAGATTGTGCTGGGTGATAAATAGCAATTGAGTCATGTTTTACATAATCAATTGGTGTTTAATTAGCTATTTGTCCCTTAGTTTCCATGGTTACCTAGATAATTGAAAAGGGGGGAAGGTATGTTTTCTAGTCTGTGCTGCAGAGAGCCTGGACTGGTTCAGAGCTGTACATCTATCTATCCGCATCTCCCAGGATATATCCTTTCTCTGACAGTTCATTAAAAAAAATTCCTACTCATCCTTCCATGCCATGAACTAATCATTTCCCCTTTAGAGCTTCACAATCTTCCTATTTTTTTCTGTATTTGTAACCCCAAAACCTAGCACAATGTCTGGCACATAAGAAATGCTTAATACATTCTTGTTGATTGATTATGTCATCTATAAAATGAAAGCGTTGAATTACTTGCTGTTTACATTCCACCCCAACTCCGGATAAATTTATCAATCAACCAACAATCATTTATTAAGCATCCACTATAAGCCAACACCGCACTGGGCATTAGGGATGCAAAGACAAAGAATGAAATGATTCTTCCTATAGTAAATCTGACTGAATTGTAGAAGAAAAAGGGGATGAGGAGGAAAATAAGACAACATGAATAATTATAAGTCAATGAATGATCTCAAAAACATGCCTGCAAAAAACTTTGGAGAGCAGCCTGGCAGCGTGAATAAAAGTTACAAATGTAATCATACCCTTTGACATAACAATCCCATTGTTAGAACTATACCCTTCAAGTGTTATCAAAAATAAACAAACAGAAAATGCCATCTACTTGCAAATTTTTATAGAAACATTATTTGTAATTGCAAAAAAGAAAAAGGAAAAAGCACTGAAAACAACCCAAATGTCCAACAATAGGAAAATTTATAAATAAATCATAGCACAGTACATTAATGGAATGGGGCAATTAAGAAAGACAAGTATAATTAATATAAAAAATATGGAAAGACCTTGATGAAATATGAAAAAGAAGAAAAAGCTGCACCAGAGAAGAATATATGCTAAGTGATTATATAAGAACCAAAGTGAATAAAGGTGAATGGACAAACAAATATTCTAAATTGAGACTTGGGGGGCAGCTGGGTGGCTCAGTGGATTGAAAGCCAGGTCTAGAGATGGGAGGTCCTAGGTTCAAATCTGACCTCTAACACTTCCTGGTTATGTGACTTTAGGCAAGTCACTCAATCCCCATTGCCTAGCTCTTACCACTCTTCTGCCATAGAACCAATACACAATATTGATTATAAAATGGGAGGTAAAGGTTTAAAATAATTTTTTAATCAAGACTTGAAGAGAGTAATGGAGAAACAAATATGAAATCTTATGGGATAAGGCTAGAGTTCGGAACAAGATCCAGGATCCCATTAATATAGTGGCACTTTTTTTTTTTTCAACTTATCATCTTAGAGAATTAAAAGTATTAAATAGTTATGTGACTTGTCAGGAGTTACATAGCTAGTAATTTTCTGAAGCCAGATTTGAACTCAGGAAGTTGAGTTTTCCTGCCTCCAGACCTGGCACTCTACCCACTGTGACACTCTAGCTGCCCATTATGGGACAGTGAGAAATAAAATTCACTAGGAAGGCAATTACAATGCTGTAATGGATGGAGCTCCTGCAGTGAAGGTTGCAGACTTGCATTCAAATTCCACTTCTGATAACCTATGGGACTAGAGTCCAGTCCTTTAAAAGCCTTTCTGAGCCTCAAATTACTCATCTGTAAAATAAGGATTATAATCTTTGCACTATGTGTCCTATAGGATAGTTGTGGGAGAAATTGATTTATAAAGCTATAATATGCTATGGAAAAGTGAGTTGTTGTTATCATGGTAATACAAGTCAAAATATGATCTTTTATGCCATGGGATCAAGCAATCTTACACTGTGACAGGCTAAACACTGAAAATACAAAAACAGAAAAGAAATAGGCTCTGTCCTCCAGGAGCTCAAATCCTATCAAAGGAAACAAATTGTGTATATAAATATAAATACAAGGGGGTGTATGTGTGTGTGTGTGTGTGTGTGTGTGTGTGCGCGCGCGCGTGCGCATGTGTTTTTGGTGGGGATGAGGAAAAGTTTAATGTAGAAGATGATGCATAAATTGAGCTTTGAAAGATGCTAGTGATGCTATAAGGCTGGTTGTGGGGAGGTTGCAAATTCCAGGCATGGGAAAGAACAAGATGGAATGTGTTGAGAAAAGGAAGAAAGATCACTTCTAACTTGTACTAAGTCAGGAAAAACATCCTTTGAGCCTCTGATCTTGAAGGATGGTAGAAAATGACACCAAACTTATAGTCAGGAAGACCTAAATTCAAATCTAGCCTTAGTCATTTGGTAGCTCTGTGACCCTGGGCAAGTCACGTAGCTTTTGTTTGCCTCAGATTCCTCAACATTAAAATGGGGAGAATAATAGCACCTACCTCCTTGGGTTGGTGAGAGGATCGAATGAGATCACTACAAAATGCTTATCACAGTGCCTGGCACATAGCAGGGGCTATCTAAGTGCTCGCTATTATTATTGTTATTGTATTTAAAGTGCTATGTAAATGGTGTCAGTGGTGATGATGATGATGTCACCTTATTTATAGGCAGGGATGTCTTTCTAGATCCTCCTACAGTGTAAACAGCTACATTCACTGCCTAGACATAAAGCTGACTCTGAGTGTCAAACCCTTCCTACATCTTTTCTTCTTTGTTCTTACCTGGGCTCTGGTGCAAAATTTCATGATTGCCTCCGTCTGTTTCACACACTTGTTCTCCTTAACTTTGACCTGTACCTGGTTCGAGCATGTTAGCATGCTGGTGATCCTTCTGAACTGCGTGACCTTGGGTATGTTCCAGCCATGCGAGGATGTGGAATGTCAATCAGAACGCTGTAACATCCTGGAGGTAGGATGGGGTCCAGGGAAGAATCAGAATGGGGTTCAAGGGTCCCAGATTAAAATTCCAGACTTTGTCCAAAGTTACTGACTAGGTGACCTTGGGCAAGTCACTTCTTTTTGAAATCTCATTTTCCTCATCTCTATGATGAATGGGGTATATGAAATGGTCTCTTCCAATTCCAAGTCCCATGGTCCTATGATTTCAGATCACAAAGTACTCTCTAAAAGAGACCTCTACCCCAATGATGGGACCTAGTCAGTTGAATTAAGAAAGCAATTCCCATTTTTATCTGAAAAACCTATACGTGGAGGAATAAATAGAGTTTGGCCTCATTTATTCACACTAAGATTATATAAAAAGACACTGGAGTATGACTAGTGGGTCCCCAGGTGACTTTTCTTTTTTGATCATGTGCATCAGTTTTAATAAATTAGCACAATGATCATGTATATATTTAATAAATAGTAGAGTTGGTTGTCATCTCTTGAAGAGATCCAGAATATGATATGGGGTACATGATATGGGGAAAAGGAGGGCCCCAAAATAGGCAAATTTTCCATAGACCCCTTTCTTTTCATGCAGGGTCATTAGTTCTTCTGTCACAGTAAAGAGAAGGGGTTCTTCTTATTGATCTCTTCTTTTTCTTTACCAATTTAGGCATTTGATGACTTCATCTTTGCCTTCTTTGCGGTGGAAATGGTCATAAAGATGGTCGCCCTGGGGATTTTTGGACAGAAGTGTTACCTGGGAGACACATGGAACCGTCTAGACTTCTTCATCGTCATGGCTGGGTCAGTAACCAAGACTCACAAATCTCATGGAAGTTAGATGGTCAGCAAATCACCAAGCATTTGTTTTATGTGCCAGTCATTGTGGTAGGGGAGGCTGTAGAAAAGACAACAGAAAGACAAAATCTACAGAAAGACAAAAAATGAGGCAATTCCTACTCTCATGGAACTTACCTGACCACCAAAACATGTATAAACATATATCAACTGGGGCACATATATAGACAATTATTCACAGATATGCAAACACATACATTGCCAAAAACATAAATAAATACACACACACTAGGGCAATTGAGTCATACATCTGCCATCCATCCATAATCATATTTGGCAGTTTTTCCTAGAAGCCAACAGATGCCAGGCTAAGAGAGATCTAGTCAAAAGAACTCATCATGACACATAGAGTTGCTCCTCAACTAAGCGGTCTCTGCAAAATAGAAGAGATAAAAACTGAACCAAAGAGAAGGAGAGGAGATCTCTGTTCTTTTTTTTAATACATTTTTTTCAACAACATTCCATGAACATCAACTATGTGTAGGTCCCCAGGCTGGCCCCCAACAGTCTGGGAGCCAGATAAGTAAAATCTAGCCCTTGCCAGCCACTCAAGGATCTCAGCCTAATAAGGAGATAAGAAGCTGACACAAAACAAAGGGGTGAGACTAGCTAATCTCTAGAGCCCTTTCTAGTAATAACATGGTATTTTCACTGTTCAAATAGCCCTTCTAACTCTTTCATTCTCTATTCTAAGTTGCCTTCTAACTCCGACATTCTCTGGTTTTATGTGTCCAAGGGCTTGGGAAAGTTGTCAAGTACCTAGATTCTACTTCTACCCTAGGATCCCTAACTTTCTTCATATTTCAGCTCATGTGATGCCTCTTTCTAGAATCCTTTCCTGATCTCCCTGGTTGTTAGTGCTTTTCCCTTTCTCCTCAAATTATCATGTACATATGTATCTGCATACAGGTCATATCTGCCCTTCCCCCTAGCAAAAGGTTAGCCTTGAGGGCAGGCAGGTTTACATTTGTCTTTGTATGCTCAGATCCTAGCACAGTGCCTTGCATATAAGTTCATATGCAGCTTGCAGTCACGAAAATTCTACCAGATTTTAGAGTTTGAATCCCAGCTCTGCCATAGAATACTAGTGTGCCTTTGAGCAAGTGGTCACCTCCCTAAACCTCAGTTTCTTGATGTGTAATATGAGAGGTTTGGGCTGGATAACTTCTAAGATACATTCTCACTCTTCATCTGTGTGATCCTATGATGATAAATTGGAATATAAGGAACTGGTTTTTTCAGGTCTTAGGACTGAGTTAGCAATGGTGGTTAGATGATTCAGTGAATAGAGTGCTAGATCTAGAGTCAGAAAGACCTGAGTTCAAATTTGGCCTTAGACACTTTCTAGCTGTGTGAACCTGGGCAAGTCATTTAACCTCTCTTAGTTAATTAATTAACATTAATTAATTCACTCTGCATTAATTCAATGAAAAAGGAAATAGCAAACCACTCCAGTATCTTTGCCAAGAAAACCCCATGAATAGTAGGGTCCATGGGGCTCTGAAGAATCAGACATGACTGAAAAACAAAACTGGCCCATCCAGGTGCCCAGTGACACATCCATTCTCCACCTTCCCCATCAGCATGGGTCTAGCATCTCTCTTGTTCCTCCAGGTTTACCTACTCTTTTCTTTGGACAGTCAGAGAACCATGGGATGACATCTTTGCCAAAAAACTTTGAGAAACAGCTTCTAAGCCTTCCTTGAAAATGGAAGTTGTAATAGCTTGAGGCCCAAACTCTCTTTCTCTTCAGTCCAGGGGCTGGGAATGCATTGGAATTATTCTGGGTACTCCAGTAAGCCACAGAATGAGGATTAAATGCCCCCTATCCACCCCCGGTCCAGCCTCCCTAAGTGAGTCGATTACTCTAATAACAGTTAAGGAGGGAGGAAAGCGATAAGCAGAGAAATAGCACATGAAGCCACAACTCTGAGCTGCTACAACAGATGGTCATGGGATTTTCTTGCAGTAAATTACTTCTGCTTAAACAGCAGAAATTTTAATCCTTGGCCCATGTTCACGAAGAACACAAAGAAGAGGGGAAAAGGGTCTACTGGCATCCCTACTACACAGACTTGCCTCATTCTCTGCCTCAGGGATCCCAGGGTTGATATGCAGGGGAGACCTTGAGATCACCCTAGCACTAGCCAGCTCTGCCCACATGGAAATGGTTTATAAAATAGCTTGTTCTGAGCCTAGGAGTCTACCCAGCACCCCTAGGATATAGGAGTTCCCCATAAAGTCGCATGTTGAAGCATTCTGAAGGTCTTTCCTGTTGGAGGTATTTACAGGCAAGGAAACTGAGACCTTGAGAATAATTAGGATTAGGAAAACATGGGTCAATGGATGGGGAAAGAAGGCCTAAGGAGACTATGGTAGTTACATGCAAGTATATGAAAAACTACGTCAAATGGATGAGGGATGAGACTTGTTCCATTTGACCCTGGAGAAGAAGACGAGGAGCAGGAGGCAGAAGTTCCAGCAATGCTGATTTTGGCTGAGGCAGAAAGACCTTCCTACCAATGAGTGATTGTCAGGATAGAACAGGATGCTTTGGGATGTTGTGAATTTGCTGTTCACCAGAAGTATTCCAGCCAAGGATGGATGATCTTCTCTCAGTAATATTTTCAACTTTATTGATTCATGATGTGCTATCAAATATACCTCCCAGCTCTGAGAATCTAGAATTCTAAAGTAGCTTGCTATCACACAAAGAGTAGGAATGAATAAAAGCAAATTTAGAGCAATACTAGGGGAGGAAAAAAAAAGTAAATAATACTTAGCCCTTGCCTGCAGCTAGGACAATTAGGTGTCACAGTGGGTGGAGCACTGGGTCTGGAGTCAGGAAGACCTGTGTTCAGATCTGGCCTCAGACACTCATTCCCTGTGTGACCCTGGACAAGTCATATAATTCCTGCTTGCCTCAGTCTCCTTACTTGTAAAATGGGGATAACAGCATCTTAAGTGTTGTTGTGAGGATCAAACAAGATAATAATTGTAAAGTCATTTACAAATATTACAAATTACAAATTATTACAAACAAGACAACAATTATAAAGTGTTTAGCAGAGTGGCACATAGTAAACATTTTTATAAATGTTAGCTATCATCATTACTTGTTAATCATGATATTGTAGTCTTTGAAATTTTTTTTCATGTTTTACATATTTTATGTCATTAGTACTCATAAGAATCCACATGCTAGGTTCCATTATTATCCCCATTTTATAGATGAGGAAACTGAGACTGACAGTGGTTAAGTGATTTGCCTGAGATCATATAATTAGCTTCTAAGGCAGGGTTTTAAAATTCAGGTCTTCCTGACTCCAAGTCCAGCAACCTAAACACACACCAGCTCTAATGGGTCACAAAATAGACATGGCAGACCAGCTGCTCTCTACCATTCCTCCCAAGTTCTGATATTGTGTGTCCTGTGTTCTAAGGTCCCTTCCAGCATTAACATTCTGTGTCCCATCTTCCAGGGGCCCATCCAGTTCTGACCTTCTGTGTCCCATTCTAAGGGCCTTGCCCAGTTCTGACGTTCCAAAGCCCTTCCAGCTCTCTCTGTCAGTGTTCTATGTTCTGAGGGCCCTTCCCAAGCTCACATTCTACATTCTCTCATCTGAAGTCAGTCTGCAGTGGTCCCTACAACAGGGGTCATCGCAGGAGACCCTGCATGGCCCCCTGACCAGTGAGGCCTTTGACCTGTGACAATTCATTGCAATTAATCATTTCACTTCACAAGAGTTTTGACTCCACCTCAGCCTCCCAGTCATTAGTTTCTATGCCTGGGCTCAGTGTTCCATGCAGGCAGCCTCAAACCTAACGATGTCATCCTCAGAAGAGGAAAAGGCTTTAGCATTTTGGTCTGGACTGGCTCCAATAAATCCATCCAATTACAGGGAATCTCTCTCTGTACCACACACCTTCAAAGCCTCCCCGAATGGGAACATTCACTGAGCTGGCACATTTCCATGTCTTACAAGATGTATCAGTTAAGGATGCCAGGACTGCAGTTGGGCATCTTCTGCAGAATGGAATAGACCAACTGAGAGTTTTCCTTAAAGAGTCTCTGAGTATGATTCATACTTTGGGATTTGAGATGTCATGATACTGTTCCCTCCTAAGCCTGTCTCAGAGGCTGAGATTTGGACCAGAAAACCCCCAGAAGATTACCTTGCTGGACACTTCTACCCCTAGTCCTAGTTCTGCCCCCCCCCCCCGGGCAAAGCAGAATAAGTCTGATCTATCTTCCCAGGTAACTAGGGACCAGAAAAAGTCCTTCCTTGTGCCAAGAAGAGGAATAGAAATCTAGATTCTAGATGTTGTTGAGGAATTGAAATCCGCCTTACTCCAACTTTCCCATCCTGCTCTGCCAGACATAAGATGGCACAGTTAGGTATTCATAGAATCATTGTCCCTATCCATAAAGTTTCCTGGGATCATCTGCCAGACAAGTAAGAGGGGAAGGAAGAAGCAGGAAAGGGAGACAGAAAGACTACTAGTGTTCCATTTGGAGAAACCAAAGAAAGAGGAACTGTGACTATTAGGCTGAAGTTATGCACCAAAGAGTGCCGTCCTAACATTAAGCCCATATTTAGGAGCTGGGGCTCTGAGACTAACCATTGGGCATGGCCAGACCAAATACAATAAGTTCAGGAAACCCTTGGGCTTTTGGTTACCTCCACTCATCAGGACCAATTTTCCAAAGCTCAGACATGGAAGCCAGGCTGGAGAACTAAAGATTTGGTGCAAGCATTCCCAAGCTGATCCCAAGGGTTGGACGTGGCCTCAAAACATCTGCCCTTGGACTAGGTACAAAGTCAAAAGAGAGGGGCCAGGTAGAACTTGATAGTCAGAGATGGGGAGGGAAGTGGAGACAACATACTCTTCTGAAGTCTACCAATAGATTTCTCCTTAGCTGCCCAGTGGTCTCTCTGTAGGCAGTATGCTATAGTGGGCAGAGGAGATGGGAGCATGAATAGGAAACCTTAGCTTCAGAGAGCTGTGTGACTTTCAGCAAGTTATATCTCCTGTCTGGACCTCAGTTTCCTCCTAGTATCGGATCAGACAATCTAGAGTTCTGTGAAATGCAACCATTCACTGGAAGAACTTGGAGCACAGTCTGTGATTTCCAGCAACTGAGGAAATTCCTAAACAATAGCAGAGATGGAGGTTAGCAAGGAGACATGGAAGTATGGCAATAGCAGCTTAGGTCCATATTGAGGAACTTGTAGTAAGAGCTAAGAAAAAAGGGGAAACAAGTTATTGCCAAATCAGGAATAATAGCTGTCTGGAAGGTTCATACTAGATCAGAAGGCCAAAATTCAAGCAGTTGATTCCAGCTAAGTATTTTTGTTGTTGTTGTTCAAGAACAAATCTAAGACAGAAGAATGGCTATGCAAACAGGATTAAGTGACTTGCCTAGAGTCACATATCTGGGAAGTGTCTTAGGCCTGTTTTGAACCCAGGTCCTCCTGAACACAGCCCTGGCACTCTATCCGCTGTGCTACTTAGACACCTCTCAATCCCCTCCTTTTACAGAAGAAGAAACCGAGACCCATAGAATTTAAATAACACTTAGGAAATAACTGGAAACATCAAGATTAGAGCCCAGGTCTTCTGACCCCAAATTCATTGCTCTTTCTACTATACCATACTGCTTTCCCTGAAAAGCTTAAAACTATTGAGAAGCTCTGGAATGCAATAGACCTTGATTAGATTTTCCCCTATGTCTCTATTAGAGCCAAATTGGCAAATACCTTTTTCTGGGCCTTAACTTAGATAAATAAGGCTTTCCCTTCCTTACTATTCCTACTGCCATACTCTCATTCTCCCCTTCTCTCACTCCTTGAACAATTACGATTGCCTCCTAACTGGTCACCCAGTCTCCATTCTCTTCTCCACCTAATTCATCCTATACTTAATAAGTAATATGAGATTACTATTTAAAGCACCATTTTCATCACTCCACTCCTATGCTCAAGGACCTACACTGGCTCCCCATTGGCTATAGGATTCTGCCCATACAGCTCAGCCTAAATTTATGGCTCTAAATTTACACTTGAAGGTCATCCACTTCTCCAACCTTACATTCCACTGCTCCCAGCACTGATTTGCCTTCGAACCTGGGGCTCTGCAGGCCATCTTCATTCAAGGATCCTACAACTTCTGCACATGCTTTCTAGTCTGAGCTGATCTCTCTTTGTCTCTTTCCCTCCAGCATGATGGAATATTCTCTGGATGGACACAATGTCAGCCTTTCTGCTATCCGGACCGTTCGCGTTCTCCGGCCACTCAGAGCCATTAATAGGGTGCCAAGTAAGTCCACAGTGTCTTTTCATAATCCAGGCTTGAGGACTGGGCAGCTTAGCTGTCAGAGCCAGTGCTGACTAAGCTCAGCCTTGTAGCAGCTTAAAAACAGTACCTGGAGGTGCAAAGCTTCTGTTCCAGGAATCCTACTAGTTTTTGCCACTTACTTTTGCAAATCTCTAATCCCTCCTCCATCCCATCAATGATCATGTTATCATTGTCAGGAAATTGGGGGACTTATTTATGTCGTTGTGAAGTCTAATAGGTTCATAGAGAATTCCTGTTGTAATCCAAACTCTAAACATGATAAGGGTAAAGCCAATGATGGAGTAGCTGGAGATATAGGGAAGGGAGAGTGTGGTGCCAAGCAAGGCATGTTTTTCAAAGGAGATAGATTCTCCAGAACTATTCCTTTCCTGTTTGAATCTAGATCTCTTCTTGCTAGGAAGCCCAGCAAATGAAATAGGTCTTTCTTTTTATTTTTTCATCTTATTTTTACTTCTTTTTGTTTGTTTTTTACATCCTCTTTATTTCTGAATTTATCCCTCTTTGCTTCCCTTCCCAGTGAGCCATCTCCTATAATAAGGGAGAGATTGTGATTTCAATGATTATGGAGAATTCCCAGATAAGGAAACTCACTCCCTTATCAATATAAGACAGTCTTTTCATTTACATTGTTGCAGCCATTATATATATTGATTTCCTCATTTTTTCTTTCTTCACTCTTGGAACAGACTATTCAGTGATAGTCCAAGTCCTAGATAAGGTAATAGACCTGGAAAGGACCACTGAGCCCATCAAATATTAATTTGTAAAATGAGGAAACAGACCCACAGACATTAATTTACAGGAACACTGGCTCATAGATTTGGAGCTAGAGATGACAAAGAGAGAAGAGATAGAATGAGAGGGAGAGAGAAAGAAAAAAGAGAATGAGAGGAGACAGGAAGAGAAAGATTGGGAGGAAGAGATGAAGGGAGACATAAAGAAAAAGAGAGTGAAGGAGGCAGAAACAGAAAAAGGGATTGGAAGAAAGAATGAGAGTGTAAGAAATGAGAGAGAAAAGAGAAGGGAAAAGAGCGAAAAGAGAATGAGAGGAAAAAAGAAAAAAGAATGAGAGGGGGAGAACACAGAATGGGGAAGAAAAGAAAGATAAAAGAATGGGAAGGACAGAAAGAAGACAGAAGACAATGAATGGGGGAGAAAGAAAAAAGTAAATAAGAGAGAAGAAAGTTGCATAGAGGATAGATTTGGGGAGCGGGGTCCAAACGCAAGAAATAGATTTCCTTTTACTGGCTTTTAAGACTTTCACCTTCTCATGTGGGTACCAATAAGGCTCAGAATCCAGATGAGGAAAGAATGCTGGACCCCCAAATTAGAAGAAACCCAGATTCAAATACCATCACTGACACTTACTAGCTATGCAACCCAGAGCAAGTAACTTAATCTTTTAATTTTCTTTCCTGTAAAATGGTGATAACTATATTCCCCTTGAAGAATTGTCATGAGAATCAAATCAGAAAATGCTTTTTGAGCCTCTGTGCTATTGAAATATGAGTTATTATTATGCTACCATATAATACCAGCCAGCATTGCCAAAGGTGACACTTGAACCAAATCTTTTCCTAACTCCAAGGCCAATTCTCTTTCCATTCTACCTCTGTAGCCCAAAGTGCTTCAAGTACTATAAGTATATTGGCCATTCCTATATTACCACATAATAATAGCTGTATTTCCATAGCATTTTAATATTTAGAAAGTGATTTTCACACAAAAATCCCATAACTATAGATGATATGATTATTATTATCTCCATTTGAGAGATAAAGAAACTAAGTGTCAGGGGGATGAAAAGGAGCTAATTAATGTGGGCATCCTAAATTCAAACCCAGGGCTTTCCCACCTCCAATTCTAAGGCTCATTCCAGTACACCATACTGCAATGACCACTTGTCACAAAGATTATGCCTTAAACAGCTAGAAATTAACTTGTGTGTGTGTGTGTGTCTGTAAGAGAGAGAGAGAGAAAAACAGAGAGAGACAGAGACAGAGACAGAGAGAAACAGAGAGAGACAGAGAGCCCCTTCCATAGCTCTCTGGTTCTATCTGAAGAATAAATAGAGGCCTTGTCAAAAATGGCCTTTACACTCAAGAAAGTCAAGCAGATTCAGCTCCACGGAGAGCATCCTGAAGCAGCTACATGTTTGCCTACATTTCATAGCTGAGCAAATGCCAACCTCTCTCTATAAGGATAAACCCCACATGAGACCCTGCTGGCTTTTAACACAGTGAGCCAGGGACTAACAGATCACAGGAGTCCACTTAGGCCCAGGAAATACCTGTCATAAGATTTTAGAGTTGGAAAGACTTTGGACTTCATCTTAACTGCCCACTGCATTTCACAGAGAAGGAAACTGAGTTATAGGCCTGCCTCAAAATGGAAAAGCCATTTATTAAATTAGAATGGAGACTTTTCAACTCCAAATTCATTGTTCTTTCCCTTACATTATGCTGCCTTTCTCTTGTGAGCCTGTCGTCTGTCAGTTACAAGGTTAAAGAACTTTACTAGTCCTGTGATAAAATCCTCAACCTAAAATACCCTTACCGATTCTGAAATAAAATCTCTACACTATATTCTTTCTTATTGTTTGTATTCCTTATGTCTCTCTCTGTGGTCACTGATGGGGGCCTTTGGCTTGTCCTAACAGGACCAAGTTTTCCACTTATAAGCATCATTTTGTTCTCTTCATAGTCATAAATTCTACTCATCTCAATGAGCAAAGGGGAAATGACTTACTCAAAGTAGGAGTGGAGAGGAGCAGAACTTATATGCATGTCTTCTCTCCAGATCTGAGAGATAGTATGGGCAAGGGCTCAGACTGTCCTTTGAGTCTCTATCTTTGTGTCATAGAACAAGTCTGGAAATTTTTCATATCATTTAGTCCTAGGAGGGGCACTAGAGGCTTTCTAGTCCAGCCTGTCATTTTACACAGGTGGAAATTAAGGTCCAGGGAGTTTATTTGAACTTTCCAATGTCACATCGTAGGTAGCCTTACAGTGCATCTTCCAGTTCCATTCCATCCAGCTCAGTTACTGTGTCCTGAAGGCTTTCTGTGATTTTCCTCAATCCTGGAAAATCTTGTGTGGGATTCTAATCCAGCCTACAAATAGCATCTTTACTATTATGCTACAGATCCTTCTAGATTTTGAATGTTATTGCCTGCTCCCTTCCCTCCTATCTTGGGTAATAGGAAAATAATAATAACTGGGGAAGAATTTGGCTATAAGTGATTTATTGAATAAGCAGTTAGAAAGCAATGGTCATTGGCCTCCTCAATTAGTCTAAAGACCCCAAGTATAGAGTAAAGCAAATTTTATAGACAAAAAATAATTAAAGAAATCCAAAATTAATTATAACAAAGACAATTAATTCAACAAGGATACAAAAATTAAACAATCTAATTTCTAATTGGAGAAAAATTTAGGGGCTTTCCAGGTTAGAAGGGAGAAGTAGGTTTCAGTCTAGTTGGGAACAGAACAAGGAAGTTTTGAGGTCCTCTATTCATAAAATGAAAAGATGCTGATTAATTACATCCACCTGTATATATGGAGCAGTAGATAATTTATATAATCCAGTTTCCCATGGATGAATAACAGAAAAACAACAAAATGGAGGAGAGTATATATGGAAGTCCAACATGGGAGTCTATGCTCACAAGATAGAGTCTAGCTGGTCCTGCTACACGAAACTAAGGGCATTTTGTACATGATCTTAATTTTATCTCATCATTTGATTGCTACAGAACTCTGTGGGAGTTGGGATTTGAATACCTCCATAGCCAAACCCAGTCCCCTTTCCACTATACCACACCAAACTGAAACCTCAAGTACTGGAATTTTATTTCTGAGGCTTAACAAAGTCTTGCTTCATATTACCTTTCCCAACCGCTTTAATTGATCCAATAATCCTAACAGATATAATAGAATCTGGATTAGGAAAAACCATCCCAATGGTACTGCCATCTTTATCATACCCTTCCTATGATGAGGCATAGGCAGAATTATCTAAGAAGCTTCAGCTGAAACCTGTCTGCTGCAATATGGGGCCAAAGAATGTCAGAACCAGAAAAGAACTTAGAGATCATCCCATACAGCAGCTCCACACTGTATACCTGAGAACAGCTTGGGGCAATAACTCTCCTAGGATCCTACAGCAACTTATCTGTAGCTAAAACCCAGATATAATCAAGAAGATAATTGAATTCATTTTTAGATAGAAGTGGCAGGACCA